>NW_025746149.1:75000-85000 GCF_021184085.1 Oncorhynchus gorbuscha
ACACCCCTATAGGATCAGGTACCTATATATAGACACCCCCTACAGGGTCAGATATATATATATATATAGACACCCCCTACAGGGTCAAGATATATATATATATATAGACACCCCCTACAGGATCAAGGTATATATATATATAGACACCCCCTATAGGATACAGGTACCTATATATAGACACCCCCTATAGGATCAGGTACCTATATATAGACACCCCCTATCAAGATATATATATATATAGACACCCCTACAGGGTCAAGATATATATATATATATAGACACCCCTATAGGATACAGGTACCTATATATAGACACCCCCTACAGGGTCAAGATATATATATATATAGACACCCCCTATAGGATCAAGATATATATATATAGACACCCCCTATAGGATACAGGTACATATATATAGACACCCCTACAGGATCAGGTATATATATATAGACACCCCCTACAGGGTCAAGATATATATATATATAGACACCCCCTACAGGATACAGGTACCTATATATAGACACCCCTATAGGATACAGGTACCTATATATAGACACCCCCTACAGGATCAAGATATATATATATATAGACACCCCCTACAGGGTCAAGATATATATATATAGACACCCCCTATAGGATCAAGGTACCTATATATAGACACCCCTATAGGATACAGGTATATATATAGACACCCCTACAGGGTCAAGATATATATATATATAGACACCCCCTACAGGATCAAGATATATATATATATATAGACACCCCCTATAGGATACAGGTACCTATATATAGACACCCCTATAGGATACAGGTACCTATATATAGACACCCCTACAGGGTCATATATATAGACACCCCTAATATATATATATATATATAGACACCCCCTATAGGATACAGGTACCTATATATAGACACCCCCTACAGGGTCAAGATCCTTATCTCCCCCTAAACCCCCTATAGGATCAAGGAACAATCACTCAGTCTTACATTAAACTCCTCTCCCTCTCCCCTCCTCTCCCTCTCCCTCTCCTCAGGCCCAGTATAATGTAACGTTGACCAGTCAGACCAACCCAGACCAGGTGTTGAACCAGATCCTCTCCATTCTACCGGAGAAACACGTCGACTTCGCACAGAAAGGGTGAGGCCCCGCACACAATTTTTAGGCACTGATCTGAGACAGTGGAGAAGGAATGCCAGCCAGGCCCCTCCCTCAGGAAGCAGGAAGCCAGGCCCCTCCCTCAGGAAGCCAGGCCCCTCCCTCAGGAAGCCAGGCCCCTCCCTCAGGAAGCCAGGCCCCTCCCTCAGGAAGCCAGGCCCCTCTCTCCCTCTTTCTCTCCCTCCATCTTTCTCTCCCTCCTCATCTTCTCAGTCTCTCCATCTTTCTCTCCCTCCTCATCTTCTCAGTCTCTCCATCTTTCTCTCCCTCCTCATCTTCTCAGTCTCTCCATCTTTCTCTCCCTCCTCATCTTCTCAGTCTCTCCATCTTTCTCGCCCAGCTTTTCTCCTGTCTCTCCATCTTTCTCCCTAATCTCCATCTTTCTCCCTCATCTTCTCAGTCTCTCCATCTTTCTCCCTCATCTTCTCAGTCTCTCCATCTTTCTCCCTCATCTCCTCAGTCTCTCCATCTTTCTCCCTCATCTCCTCAGTCTCTCCATCTTTCTCCCTCATCTCCTCAGTCTCTCCATCTTTCTCCCTCATCTCCTCAGTCTCTCCATCTTTCTCCCTCATCTCCTCAGTCTCTCCATCTTTCTCCCTCATCTCCTCAGTCTCTCCATCTTTCTCCCTCATCTCCTCAGTCTCCATCTTTCTCCCTCATCTTCTCAGTCTCTCCATCTTTCTCCCTCATCTTCTCAGTCTCTCCATCTTTCTCCCTCATCTTCAGTCTCTCCATCTTTCTCCCTCATCTTCAGTCACTCCATCTTTCTCCCCTCATCTTCTCAGTCTCTCCATCTTTCTCCCCTCATCTTCTCAGTCTCTCCATCTTTCTCCCCAGCTTTTCTCCCTCAGTCTCTCCATCTTTCTCCCTCAAGAATGTTCCCGGTAAACAGACTGTCCTCTCCTCCCCATCTACAGACTACAGATAGAGGGATGTTCCCAGTAACCAGACTGTCCTCTCCTCCCCAGCTACAGACTACAGATAGAGGGATGTTCCCAGTAAACAGACTACAGATAGAGGGATGTTCCCAGTAACCAGACTGTCCTCTCCTCCCAGCTACAGACTACAGATAGAGGGATGTTCCCAGTAAACAGACTACAGATAGAGGGATGTTCCCAGTAAACAGACTACAGATAGAGGGATGTTCCCAGTAACCAGACTGTCCTCTCCTCCCCAGCTACAGACTACAGATAGAGGGATGTTCCCAGTAAACAGACTACAGATAGAGGGATGTTCCCAGTAACCAGACTGTCCTCTCCTCCCCAGCTACAGACTACAGATAGAGGGATGTTCCCAGTAAACAGACTACAGATAGGGGATGTTCCCAGTAAACAGACTACAGATGTTCCCAGTAACCAGACTGTCCTCTCCTCCCCAGCTACAGACTACAGATAGAGGGATGTTCCCAGTAACCAGACTACAGATAGAGGGATGTTCCCAGTAAACAGACTACAGATAGAGGGATGTTCCCAGTAAACAGACTACAGATAGAGGGATGTTCCCAGTAAACAGACTGTCCTCTCCTCCCAGCTACAGACTACAGATAGAGGGATGTTCCCAGTAACCAGACTGTCCTCTCCTCCCCAGCTACAGACTACAGATAGAGGGATGTTCCCAGTAAACAGACTACAGATAGAGGGATGTTCCCAGTAAACAGACTGTCCTCTCCTCCCAGCTACAGACTACAGATAGAGGGATGTTCCCAGTAAACAGACTACAGATAGAGGGATGTTCCCAGTAAACAGACTACAGATAGAGGGATGTTCCCAGTAAACAGACTACAGATAGAGGGATGTTCCCAGTAACCAGACTGTCCTCTCCTCCCCAGCTACAGACTACAGATAGAGGGATGTTCCCAGTAAACAGACTACAGATAGAGGGATGTTCCCAGTAACCAGACTGTCCTCTCCTCCCCAGACTACAGACTACAGATAGATAGAGGGATGTTCCCAGTAAACAGACTACAGATAGAGGGATGTTCCCAGTAAACAGACTACAGATAGAGGGATGTTCCCAGTAAACAGACTACAGATAGAGGGATGTTCCCAGTAAACAGACTACAGATAGAGGGATGTTCCCAGTAAACAGACTACAGATAGAGGGATGTTCCCAGTAAACAGACTGTCCTCTCCTCCCCAGCTATACTCTGAAGTGTCGCACCCAGTCAGACTTTGGGAAGGTGACCATGGCGTTTGAGCTGGAGGTGTGTCTGCTGCAGCTGGAGGTGTGTCTGCTGCACAGACCTGAGGTACATATTGATTACTACTGATCGGGTTATTGATTACTACTGATCGGGTTATTGATGGTTACTGAGGTACATATTGATTACTACTGATCGGGTTATTGATTACTACTGATCGGGTTATTGATGGTTACTGGGGTACATATTGATTACTACTGATCGGGTTATTGATGGTTACTGGGGTACATATTGATTACTACTGATCGGGTTATTGATGGTTACTGGGGTACATATTGATTACTACTGATCGGGTTATTGATGGTTACTGAGGTACATATTGATTACTACTGATCGGGTTATTGATGGTTACTGAGGTACATATTGATTACTACTGATCGGGTTATTGATGGTTAGTGACCAGCCTCTTGCTGCCACAGTGGGCCACCCTATTGATTAGTGATGTGTGTTGTAGGTTATTGATTACTGACACCCAGTAGGATCACGTTATTGATTACTGACACCCAGTAGGGATCACGTTATTGATTACTGACACCCAGTAGGGATCACGTTATTGATTACTGACACCCAGTAGGGATCACGTTATTGATTACTGACACCCAGTAGGGATCACGTTATTGATTACTGACACCCAGTAGGGATCACGTTATTGATTACTGACACCCAGTAGGGATCACGTTATTGATTACTGACACCCAGTAGGATCACGTTATTGATTACTGACACCCAGTAGGGATCACGTTATTGATTACTGACACCCAGTAGGGATCACGTTATTGATTACTGACACCCAGTAGGGATCACGTTATTGATTACTGACACCCAGTAGGGATCACGTTATTGATTACTGACACCCAGTAGGGATCAAGTTATTGATTACTGACACCCAGTAGGGATCACGTTATTGATGGATGATGCTGTGTGTTGTAGGTGGTGTGTGTGAGGAGATGTATTGATCACGTTATTGATTACTGACGCTGTGTGTTGTAGGTGGTGTGTGTGAGGAGACAGCGGCTGAAGGGAGACTCCTGGGTTTACAAACACCTGGTGGAGGACATTCTCTCTACGTCCAGCATCTAGACGTCACTACTTCCTGTCAATGATGTCACATCCTGTCCACGTTCCAGCACCTAAAGCCAGTGTCTTAACTAATTCCATGTAGGGCAGAGTGTCTGCAGGTTCACTCCCCCTCACCTGGTTGTCTAGGGCCTCCCCTCACCTGGTTGTCTAGGACCTCCCCCTCACCTGGTTGTCTAGGACCTCCCCCTCACCTGGTTGTCTAGGACCTCCCCCTCACCTGGTTGTCTAGGACCTCCCCTGGTTGTCTAGGACCACCTGGTTGTCTAGGACCTCCCCTCACCTGGTTGTCTAGGACCTCCCCTCACCTGGTTGTCTAGGACCTCCCCCTCACCTGGTTGTCTAGGACCTCCCCCTCACCTGGTTGTCTAGGACCTCCTCCTCGTTGTCTCGGACCTCCCCTCACCTGGTTGTCTCGGACCTCCCCTCACCTGGTTGTCTAGGACCTCCTCCTCGTTGTCTCGGACCTCCCCTCACCTGGTTGCAGGAAGGAGTTTTTGTAAGTCGCTCTGGATAAGAGCGTCTGCTAAATGTAAATGTGTCGCGTTTTATTCCCTCCTCCCCCACTGATTCAGTAGCAGGAAGGAGTTTTGAGGTGTTGCATTTTATTCCCTTCCCCACTGATTCAGTAGCAGGAAGGAGTTTTGAGGTGTTACGATATCATAGAGCCTTTTAGCGTCACAGAATACCAGTTTACTGATAGCATTAATACAACGTTTGTTAGTTTGTACATATACCAGTAACAGGATCCATGTTTACTTGTTTCTCCATCATGTCTTTTACGTTTGTAGGAGAAGTTGTTGTTTTAACTCTATTTTTTTGTCAGATGATCTGTCTGTGTGTAAGATTTATTGTTAATAATTGTAAAGGATCAAAATAAATGGAGTTTGTAGAGAGTTTGTGTTGATGTTGACTTTTCCCAGAGAAACCAGATAGATAGATACTAGATAGGACTCGCTGGGTAGATATATATATTACACTAGATGGGACTCACTGTGTAGATATATATTACACTAAACCCCTCCTGGAGGTTCCAGCTCTGAAATGGACCATACAGATTATAGATATTTATTAAACTAGATGGGACTCACTGTGTAGAAATATATTAAACTAGATGGTACTCACTGTGTAAAACATATTAAACTAGATAGGACTCACTGGGTAGATATATATTACACTAGATAGGACTCACTGGGTAGATATATATTACACTAGATGGGACTCACTGTGTAGATATATATTAAACTAGATGGGACTCACTGGGTAGATATATATTACACTAGATAGGACTCACTGGGTAGATATATATTACACTAGATGGGACTCACTGTGTAGATATATATTACACTAAACCCCTCCTGGAGGTTCCAGCTCTGAAATGGACCATACAGATTATAGATATTTATTAAACTAGATGGGACTCACTGTGTAGAAATATATTAAACTAGATGGGACTCACTGTGTAGAAATATATTAAACTAGATGGGACTCACTGTGTAGATATATATATAACACTAGATGGGACTCACTGTGTAAAACATTAAACTAGATGGGACTCACTGTGTAGATATATATTAAACTAGATGGGACTCACTGTGTAGATATATATTAAACTAGATGGGACTCACTGTGTAGATATATATTAAACTAGATGGGACTCACTGTGTAGATATATATTAAACTAAATGGGACTCACTGTGTAGATATATATTAAACTAGATGGGACTCACTGGGTAGATATATATTAAACTAGATGGGACTCACTGGGTAGATATATATTAAACTAGATGGGACTCACTGGGTAGATATATATTAAACTAGATGGGACTCACTGGGTAGATATATATTAAACTAGATGGGACTCACTGTGTAGATATATATTAAACTAGATGGGACTCACTGTGTAAAACATTAAACTAGATGGGACTCACTGTGTAGATATATATTAAACTAGATGGTACTCACTGTGTAGATATATATAATAATATTAAACTAATATATGATTTAGCAGACGGACTTTTATCCAAAGCGACTCAGTCATGTGTAGATATATATTAAACTAGATGGGACTCACTGTGTAGATATATATACCCTACAAGCTAGATGAGGACTCACTGAAGGACATATGACACTAGATGGGACTCACTGTGTAGATATATATTTCACTAGATGGGACTCACTGTGTAGATATATATAACACTAGATGGGACTCACTGTGTAGATATATATTAAACTAGATGGGACTCACTGTGTAGATATATATTAAACTAGATAGGGACTCACTGGGTAGATATATTACACTAGATGGGCCTCACTGGGTAGATATATATTACACTAGATGGGACTCACTGTGTAGATATATATTAAACTAGATGGGACTCACTGTGTAGATATATATTACACTAGATGGGACTCACTGTGTAGATATATATTAAACTAGATGGGACTCACTGGGTAGATATATATTAACTAGATGGGACTCACTGTGTAGATATATATAAACTAGATGGGACTCACTGTGTAGATATATATTAAACTAGATGGGACTCACTGTGTAGATATATATTAAACTAGATGGGACTCACTGTGTAGATATATATTAAACTAAATGGGACTCACTGTGTAGATATATATTAAACTAGATGGGACTCACTGTGTAGATATATATTACACTAGATGGGACTCACTGTGTAGATATATATTAAACTAGATGGGACTCACTGTGTAGATATATTACTTAAACTAGATGGGACTCACTGTGTAGATATATATTCCACTAGATGGGACTCACTGTGTAGATATATATTAAACTAGATGGGACTCACTGTGTAGAAATATATAAACTAGATGGGACTCACTGTAGATATATATTAAACTAGATGGGACTCACTGTGTAGATATATATTAACTAGATGGGACTCACTGTGTAGATATATTACACTAGATGGGACTCACTGTGTAGATATATATTACACTAGATGGGACTCACTGTGTAGATATATATTAAACTAGATGGGACTCACTGTGTAGAAATATTAAACTAGATGGGACTCACTGTGTAGATATATTAAACTAGATGGGACTCACTGTAGATATATATTAAACTAGATGGGACTCACTGTGTAGATATATATTAAACTAGATGGGACTCACTGTGTAGATATATATTAAACTAGATGGGACTCACTGTGTAGATATATATTAAACTAGATGGGACTCACTGTGTAGATATATATTAAACTAAACTAGGGACTCACTGTGTAGATATATATTAAACTAGATGGGACTCACTGTGTAGATATATATTAAACTAGATGGGACTCACTGGGTAGATATATATTAAACTAGATGGGACTCACTGGGTAGATATATATTAAACTAGATGGGACTCACTGGGTAGATATATATTAAACTAGATGGGACTCACTGTGTAGATATATATTAAACTAGATGGGACTCACTGTGTAGATATATATTAAACTAGATGGGTCTCACTGTGTAAAACATTAAACTAGATGGGACTCACTGTGTAGATATATATTACACTAGATGGTACTCACTGTGTAGATATATATTACACTAGATGGTACTCACTGTGTAGATATATATATTAAACTAGATGGGACTCACTGTGTAGATATATATTACACTAGATGGGACTCACTGTGTATATATTCTAGATGGGACTCACTGTGTAGAATATATTACTAGATATGTGTAGATATATATTATGTGTAAAACATTAAACTAGATGGGACTCACTGTGTAGATATATATTACACTAGATGGGACTCACTGTGTAGATATATATTACACTAGATGGGACTCACTGTGTAGATATATATAAACTAGATGGGACTCACTGTGTAGATATATATTAAACTAGATGGGACTCACTGTGTAGATATATATTACACTAGATGGGACTCACTGGGTAGATATATATTAAACTAGATGGGACTCACTGTGGTAGATATATATATTACACTAGATGGGACTCACTGTGTAGATATATATTAAACTAGATGGGACTCACTGTGTAGATATATATTAAACTAGATGGGACTCACTGTGTAGATATATATTAAACTAGATGGGACTCACTGTGTAGATATATATTAAACTAGATGGGACTCACTGTGTAGATATATATTAAACTAGATGGGACTCACTGTGTAGATATATATTAAACTAGATGGGACTCACTGTGTAGATATATATTAAACTAGATGGGACTCACTGTGTAGATATATATTAAACTAGATGGGACTCACTGGGTAGATATATATTAAACTAGATGGGACTCACTGTGTAGATATATATTAAACTAGATGGGACTCACTGTGTAGATATATATTAAACTAGATGGGACTCACTGTGTAGATATATATTAACATAACTAGATGGGACTCACTGTGTAGAAATATTAAACTAGATGGGACTCACTGTGTAGATATATATTAAACTAGATGGGACTCACTGTGTAGATATATATTACACTAGATGGGACTCACTGTATATATTACACTAATGGTACTCACTGTGTAGAAATATATTCCACTAGATGGGATACTGTGTAGATATATTAAACTAGATGGGACTCACTGTGTAGATATATATTACACTAGATGGGACTCACTGTGTAAAACATATTAAACTAGATGGGACTCATGGTGTAGAAATATATTACACTAGATGGGACTCACTGTGTAGATATATATTAAAACTAGATGGGACTCACTGTGTAGAAACATTAAACTAGATGGGACTCACTGTGTAGAAACATATTAAACTAGATGGGACTCACTGTGTAGAAATATATAAACTAGATGGGACTCACTGTAGATATATATTAAACTAGATGGGACTCACTGTGTAAAACATTAACCTAGATGGGATTCACTGTGTAGATATATATTAAACTAGATGGGACTCACTGTGTAGATATATATTAAACTAGATGGGACTCACTGTGTAAAACATTAACCTAGATGGGATTCACTGTGCTCATGTTGACATTCTAGGTTAAATAATGGTTAAACACAAATAACACATCATGAAGATGAACTTAATAATAATCTTTATAGCCCAAAGGCTCTATAATGAGGATGGCTATAGTGTCATGTATTCACTAGGACCCTAAAGGCTCTATAATGAGGATGGCTATAGTGTAATGTATTCACTAGGAACCTAAAGGCCATGTAATGTATTCACTAGGAACCTAAAGGCCATGTAATGTATTCACTAGGAACCTAAAGGCTCTATAATGAGGATGGCTATAGTGTCATGTGTTCAATAGGAACCTAAAGGCTCTATAATGAGGATGGCTATAGTATAATGTATTCAATAGGAACCTAAAGGCTCTATAATGAGGATGGCTATAGTGTAATGTATTCTCTAGGACCCTAAAGGCTCTATAATGAGGATGGCTATAGTGTAATGTATTCAATAGGAATGTATTCACTAGGAACCTAAAGGCTCTATAACAGTGGTCACCAAACTACGGCCCGCTGGCCGGATACTGACCCGTCAGCACATTTGGCCCGGCCCTCTGAACAATACCA
>NW_025746149.1:90000-97500 GCF_021184085.1 Oncorhynchus gorbuscha
TCTCAGCCACAACCAACACAGGACATGCTAATCAGCTCTCTCTCTCAGCCACAACCAACACAGGACATGCTAATCAGATCTCTCTCTCAGCCACAACCAACACAGGACATGCTAATCAGCTCTCTCTCTCAGCCACAACCAACACAGGACATGCTAATCAGCTCTCTCTCTCAGCCACAACCAACACAGGACATGCTAATCAGCTCTCTCTCTCAGCAACAACCAACACAGGACATGCTAATCAGATCTCTCTCTCTCTCAGCAACAACCAACACAGGACATGCTAATCAGCTCTCTCTCTCAGCCACAACCAACACAGGACATGCTAATCAGCTCTCTCTCTCAGCCACAACCAACACAGGACATGCTAATCAGCTCTCTCTCTCTAATCAGCTCTCTCAGTAACAACCAACACAGGACATGCTACAACCAACACAGGACATGCTAATCAGCTCTCTCAGTAACAACCAACACAGGACATGCTACAACCAACTCAGGACATGCTAATCAGCTCTCTCTCTCTCTCTCTCTCTCTCTCTCTCTCTCTCTCTCAACCAACACAGGACATGCTAATCAGCTCTCTCTCTCTCTCTCAGTAACAACCAACACAGGACATGCTAATCAGCTCTCTCTCTCTCTCTCAGTAACAACCAACACAGGACATGCTAATCAGCTCTCTCTAACAAAGGAACACTGGCTTTTACAGCTGTATCAATCAGCTGCTTGGTGGGGGGGGGGGTTTCAGGAAGCCATTTCCTGAAACGCAAACAAAACCACAACACAGAAACTGGGGAACGTAACATGTTTCATGGGGAATGTCGGGAGAATGTTCCGTTGTCCAGTTTCACCTTACCCAGAACGTGGTTACCATGGGAATGTCGGGAGAATGTTCCGTTGTCCAGTTTCACCTTACCCAGAACGTGGTTACCATGGGAATTGCTAACCCTCAGATAAAACTGGACGATTGTTAGGGAGGGGGGAGGGACAACTAGACCCTCGAACGTCAAGGGAACGTTCCGGGTGACATCACAAACGGGTTCTTTCTACCAACGATTGTTAGCTGGGGCCTCAACAACTGATGTTTCCACACGACGAGCACTATTGAACATGTGCCCCCCCCCCCACTACTCTCTGCTGTGTAAATGTTAACCCTTCACCTCTCTCTTCCCCTCAGGGCTTCAGAATGCCCACAGGTCTGATGTCATCCAACCAGGAAGTGTTTGTGATCAGGTCAGTCTATAATGTACTGGGGGGGGGAAGTGTTTGTGATCAGGTCAGTCTATAATGTACTGGGGGGGTGTTTGTGATCAGGTCAGTCTATAATGTACTGGGGGGGGGAGTGTTTGTGATCAGGTCAGTCTATAATGTACTGGGGGGGGAGTGTTTGTGATCAGGTCAGTCTATAATGTACTGGGGGGGGGGAGTGTTTGTGATCAGGTCAGTCTATAATGTACTGGGGGGGGGAGTGTTTGTGATCAGGTCAGTCTATAATGTACTGGGGGGGGAGTGTTTGTGATCAGGTCAGTCTATAATGTACTGGGGGGAGTGTTTGTGATCAGGTCAGTCTATAATGTACTGGGGGGGGGAAGTGTTTGTGATCAGGTCAGTCCATAATGTACTGGGGGGAGTGTTTGTGATCAGGTCAGTCTATAATGTACTGGGGGGAATCATGATGCTGCCCAATCGTGTTTGTGTACATGCACGTTGAAGATGGGGACCATTTTGTTGTAGATGGGCTGAAATATTCAAGACTGGGGAAGAGAAGTAACTTATCGTTCTGTCCATTTTCCAGGCTCTACCTCTGGCCATTTCCAGGCTCCTCATCTCCCCTCTCTCTGTCTACTCCTGGCTGGTCTCTGTGATGGTTGAACTCCTCTTCTCCCCTCTTTCTGTCTACTCCTGGCTGGTCTCTGTGATGGTTAAACTCCTCTTCTCCTCTCTGACCCTCATCTCCTCCTCCCTGTATTACACTGTCCTTCTCCTGCTGGCCGGGCCCTGCTGTATCGCCAGCTTGTCTCTGTCTGTGCTAGTGTCCTGTCTCCGTGTAGTTATCTACATGGTTCACCTAGTGTTGGTGCTCTGTGCTCTGGCAGTGCTCGCCATCATGACTCCACACAAAATGGCCGACGTGAACGGACCCAAAATGGCCGACGTGAACGGACCCACAACGTGAACGGACCCACAATGGCCGACGTGAATGGACGGACCCCACAATGGCCGACGTGAATGGACCCACAATGGCTCGGACCCAAATGGCCGACGTGAACGGACCCAAAATGGCCACCGGCGCCACTGCTCGTGACCAAACGTTCTACGACCAACTGAAGCTGCAGCTCCGAGACTCGGACAGATCTGGGATCAGTGTTGGGTCGTAAAGGCTTCACAGCGAGGCCGAGGGCATCGTGTTAAGTCTGAAATACAGTTGATCAGTGTTTTTTTATTTGTTAAAGAATAAAGTCCCTTCCTTTGTATCCTTTAGCCTGTTTTGGTGAACTTTAGTCCCCATCATTTAATAAAGTCAATGTGTTTTAAACTATGGTTTTTGGGGACGTAACGTTTACACCTGGAAACTGAGATGTTGACTGAGACACAGAAATACTAGAATACACAATGGCTACTTAGACTACCCTCTCTCTCTTCTCATTATTCACCCCCCCTCCACCATCCAATTTTCTCTGTTCGTGTCCCTCTACAGAGCGAGCGAGAGATTTGTGTCATTGTGTAGATTGTTTGATGTTTTCCAACTCAAGAACCTCCAAAGACACAAAACAGCTTCCGGAACCGGCCAATTAAGAGACTGCCTGTGTAAAATGCTGCCTGTCTTTTGACCAATCGTATCAGCTCTGGAAAAATATCTGATGTGATATCTGATGTGATTGGTCAAAAGACTACCTGTGTAAACGCTGCCTAATCCTAAACTCAGATTATGTTTAGTCAACTCTGCACCTTTTGTTTAAAGGTGAAATCTGTGTTTTCTACATACAGCTGCATTTCCTCCAGTCCTCAGTATACAGCATTCATACTGAGAGAGCTGCATTTCCTCCAGTCCTCAGTATACAGCATTCATACTGAGAGAGCTGCATTTCCTTCAGTCCTCAGTATACAGCATTCATACTGAGAGAGCTGCATTTCCTCCAGTCCTCAGTATACAGCATTCATACTGAGAGAGCTGCATTTCCTCCAGTCCTCAGTATACAGCATTCATACTGAGAGAGCTGCATTTCCTCCAGTCCTCAGTATACAGCATTCATACTGAGAGAGCTGCATTTCCTCCAGTCCTCAGTATACAGCATTCATACTGAGAGCTGCATTTCCTCCAGTCCTCAGTATACAGCATTCATACTGAGAGAGCTGCATTTCCTCCAGTCCTCAGTATACAGCATTCATACTGAGAGAGCTGCATTTCCTCCAGTCCTCAGTATACAGCATTCATACTGAGAGCTGCATTTCCTCCAGTCCTCAGTATACAGCATTCATACTGAGAGAGCTGCATTTCCTCCAGTCCTCAGTATACAGCATTCATACTGAGAGAGCTGCATTTCCTCCAGTCCTCAGTATACAGCATTCATACTGAGAGCTGCATTTCCTTCAGTCCTCAGTATACAGCATTCACACTGAGAGAGCTGCATTTCCTCCAGTCCTCAGTATACAGCATTCATACTGAGAGAGCTGCATTTCCTCCAGTCCTCAGTATACAGCATTCATACTGAGAGAGCTGCATTTCCTCCAGTCCTCAGTATACAGCATTCATACTGAGAGAGCTGCATTTCCTCCAGTCCTCAGTATACAGCATTCATACTGAGAGACTTTGCCATTTCTTCAAACAATCACCTTTTTTAAAATTTAATTTTGATTTTTAATCATTGCAATAATGAAGCTAGTCGACCACACACTCAAAGTGTGTTGCTGGGACCTTAACTTTTACAGATAGTGCAGAGTTCTTATTTCATAGATCAAGAAATGCCTAGTCATGGCTGGTTCCACCCCTACCATGCAGATCGGGTCAAATGGGGAACGAGGACTCATTAAGGATCAGAGCAAATGGAGACACCAGATCATTGGATCAGGTCAAACCTGCTATTAGAGCACTCAGGGCACCAGGACTCATTAAGGATCAGGTCAAATGGTGTTGACACCAGGACTCATTAAGGATCAGGTCAAATGGAGACACCAGGACTCATTAAGGATCAGGTCAAATCACCAGGACTCATCAAATCAGGTCAAATGGACACCAGGACTCATTAAGGATCAGGTCAAATGGAGACACCAGGACTCATTAAGGATCAGGTCAAATGGAGACACCAGGACTCATTAAGGATCAGGTCAAATGGAGACACCAGGACTCATTAAGGATCAGGTCAAATGGTGACACCAGGACTCATTAAGGATCAGGTCAAATGGAGACACCAGGACTCATTAAGGATCAGGTCAAATGGAGACACCAGGACTCATTAAGGATCAGGTCAAATGGTGTTGACACCAGGACTCATTAAGGATCAGGTCAAATGGTGTTGACACCAGGACTCATTAAGGATCAGGTCAAATGGAGACACCAGGACTCATTAAGGATCAGGTCAAATGGAGACACCAGGACTCATTAAGGATCAGGTCAAATGGTGTTGACACCAGGACTCATTAAGGATCAGGTCAAATGGAAACACCAGGACTCATTAAGGATCAGGTCAAATGGTGACACCAGGACTCATTAAGGATCAGGTCAAATGGAGACACCAGGACTCATTAAGGATCAGGTCAAATGGTGTTGACACCAGGACTCATTAAGGATCAGGTCAAATGGTGACACCAGGACTCATTAAGGATCAGGTCAAATGGAGACACCAGGACTCATTAAGGATCAGGTCAAATGGAGACACCAGGACTCATTAAGGATCAGGTCAAATGGAGACACCAGGACTCATTAAGGATCAAATGGAGACACCAGGACTCATTAAGGATCAGGTCAAATGGAGACACCAGGACTCATTAAGGATCAGGTCAAATGGAGACACCAGGACTCATTAAGGATCAGGTCAAATGGAGACACCAGGACTCATTAAGGATCAGGTCAAATGGAGACACCAGGACTCATTAAGGATCAGGTCAAATGGAACACCAGGACTCATTAAGGATCAGGTCAAATGGAGACACCAGGACTCATTAAGGATCAGGTCAAATGGTGTTGACACCAGGACTCATTAAGGATCAGGTCAAATGGTGTTGACACCAGGACTCATTAAGGATCAGGTCAAATGGTGTTGACACCAGGACTCATTAAGGATCAGGTCAAATGGAGACACCAGGACTCATTAAGGATCAGGTCAAATGGAGACACCAGGACTCATTAAGGATCAGGTCAAATGGTGTTGACACCAGGACTCATGAAGGATCAGGTCAAATGGAGACACCAGGACTCATTAAGGATCAGGTCAAATGGAGACACCAGGACTCATTAAGGATCAGGTCAAATGGAGACACCAGGACTCATTAAGGATCAGGTCAAATGGTGTTGACACCAGGACTCATTAAGGATCAGGTCAAATGGAGACACCAGGACTCATTAAGGATCAGGTCAAATGGTGTTGACACCAGGACTCATTAATCAGGATCAGGTCAAATGGTGGTTGACACCAGGACTCATTAAGGATCAGGTCAAATGGTGTTGACACAAATGGAGACAGGACTCATTAAGGATCAGGTCAAATGGTGTTGACACCAGGACTCATTAAGGATCAGGTCAAATGGTGTTGACACCAGGACTCATTAAGGATCAGGTCAAATGGAGACACCAGGACTCATTAAGGATCAGGTCAAATGGAGACACCAGGACTCATTAAGGATCAGGTCAAATGGAGACACCAGGACTCATTAAGGATCAGGTCAAATGGAGACACCAGGACTCATTAAGGATCAGGTCAAATGGAGACACCAGGACTCATTAAGGATCAGGTCAAATGGAGACACCAGGACTCATTAAGGATCAGGTCAAATGGAGACACCAGGACTCATTAAGGATCAGGTCAAATGGTGACACCAGGACTCATTAAGGATCAGGTCAAATGGAGACACCAGGACTCATTAAGGATCAGGTCAAATGGAGACACCAGGACTCATTAAGGATCAGGTCAAATGGTGTTGACACCAGGACTCATTAAGGATCAGGTCAAATGGAGACACCAGGACTCATTAAGAATCAGGTCAAATGGAGACACCAGGTCTCATTAAGGATCAGGTCAAATGGAGACACCAGGACTCATTAAGGATCAGGTCAAATGGTGTTGACACCAGGACTCATTAAGGATCAGGTCAAATGGTGTTGACACCAGGACTCATTAAGGATCAGGTCAAATGGTGTTGACACCAGGACTCATTAAGGATCAGGTCAAATGGAGACACCAGGACTCATTAAGGATCAGGTCAAATGGTGTTGACACCAGGACTCATTAAGGATCAGGTCAAATGATCAGGTCAAATGGAGACACCAGGACTCATTAAGGATCAGGTCAAATGGACTCATTAAGGATCAGGTCAAATGGTGGTCAAATGGACACCAGGACTCATTAAGGATCAGGTCAAATGGAGACACCAGGACTCATTAAGGATCAGGTCAAATGGTGTTGACACCAGGACTCATTAAGGATCAGGTCAAATGGTGTTGACACCAGGACTCATTAAGGATCAGGTCAAATGGAGACACCAGGACTCATTAAGGATCAGGTCAAATGGAGACACCAGGACTCATTAAGGATCAGGTCAAATGGAGACAAATGGAGACACAGGACTCATTAAGGATCAGGTCAAATGGAGACACCAGGACTCATTAAGGATCAGGTCAAATGGAGACACCAGGACTCATCAGGTCAAATGGAACACCAGGACTCATTAAGGATCAGGTCAAATGGAGACACCAGGACTCATTAAGGATCAGGTCAAATGGAGACACCAGGACTCATTAAGGATCAGGTCAAATGGGACTCATTAAGGATCAGGTCAAATGGTGTTGACACCAGGACTCATTAAGGATCAGGTCAAATGGAGACACCAGGACTCATTAAGGATCAGGTCAAATGGAGACACCAGGACTCATTAAGGATCAGGTCAAATGGAGACACCAGGACTCATTAAGGATCAGGTCAAATGGAGACACCAGGACTCATTAAGGATCAGGTCAAATGGAGACACCAGGACTCATTAAGGATCAGGTCAAATGGTGTTGACACCAGGACTCATTAAGGATCAGGTCAAATGGTGTTGACACCAGGACTCATTAAGGATCAGGTCAAATGGTCATTAAGGATCAGGTCAAATGGTGTTGACACCAGGACTCATTAAGGATCAGGTCAAATGGTGTTGACACCAGGACTCATTAAGGATCAGGTCAAATGGTGTTGACACCAGGACTCATTAAGGATCAGGTCAAATGGAGACACCAGGACTCATTAAGGATCAGGTCAAATGGAGACACCAGGACTCATTAAGGATCAGGTCAAATGGAGACACCAG
>NW_025746149.1:105000-112500 GCF_021184085.1 Oncorhynchus gorbuscha
TCTGACTAGATAACTACCTGGAGTCATATACAACATTACTCTGACTAGATAACTACCTGGAGTCATATACAACATTACTCTGACTAGATAACTACCTGGAGTCATATACAACATTACTCTGACTAGATAACTACCTGGAGTCATATACAACATTACTCTGACTAGATAACTACCTGGAGTCATATACAACATTACTCTGACTAGATAACTACCTGGAGTCATATACAACATTACTCTGACTAGATAACTACCTGGAGTCATATACAACATTACTCTGACTAGATAACTACCTGGAGTCATATACAACATTACTCTGACTAGATAACTACCTGGAGTCATATACAACATTACTCTGACTAGATAACTACCTGGAGTCATATACAACATTACTCTGACTAGATAACTACCTGGAGTCATATACAACATTACTCTGACTAGATAACTACCTGGAGTCATATACAACATTACTCTGACTAGATAACTACCTGGAGTCATATACAACATTACTCTGACTAGATAACTACCTGGAGTCATATACAACATTACTCTGACTAGATAACTACCTGGAGTCATATACAACATTACTCTGACTAGATAACTACCTGGAGTCATATACAACATTACTCTGACTAGATAACTACCTGAGTCATATACAACATTACTCTGACTAGATAACTACCTGGAGTCATATACAACATTACTCTGACTAGATAACTACCTGGAGTCATATACAACATTACTCTGACTAGATAACTACCTGGAGTCATATACAACATTACTCTGACTAGATAACTACCTGGAGTCATATACAACATTACTCTGACTAGATAACTACCTGGAGTCATATACAACATTACTCTGACTAGATAACTACCTGGAGTCATATACAACATTACTCTGACTAGATAACTACCTGGAGTCATATACAACATTACTCTGACTAGATAACTACCTGAGTCATATACAACATTACTCTGACTAGATAACTACCTGGAGTCATATACAACATTACTCTGACTAGATAACTACCTGGAGTCATATACAACATTACTCTGACTAGATAACTACCTGGTCATATCATATACAACATTACTCTGACTAGATAACTACCTGGAGTCATATACAACATTACTCTGACTAGATAACTACCTGGAGTCATATACAACATTACTCTGACTAGATAACTACCTGGAGTCATATACAACATTACTCTGACTAGATAACTACCTGGAGTCATATACAACATTACTCTGACTAGATAACTACCTGGAGTCATATACAACATTACTCTGACTAGATAACTACCTGGAGTCATATACAACATTACTCTGACTAGATAACTACCTGGAGTCATATACAACATTACTCTGACTAGATAACATTACAACATTACTCTGACTAGATAACTACCTGAGTCTATACAACATTACTCTGACTAGATAACTACCTGGAGTCATATACAACATTACTCTGACTAGATAACTAGATATACAACATAACTAGATAACTACCTGGAGTCATATACAACATTACTCTGACTAGATAACTACCTGGAGTCATATACAACATTACTCTGACTAGATAACTACCTGGAGTCATATACAACATTACTCTGACTAGATAACTACCTGGAGTCATATACAACATTACTCTGACTAGATAACTACCTGGAGTCATATACAACATTACTCTGACTAGATAACTACCTGGAGTCATATACAACATTACTCTGACTAGACTAGATAACTACCTGGAGTCATATACAACATTACTCTGACTAGATAACTACCTGGAGTCATATACAACATTACTCTGACTAGATAACTAGATAACTTACTCTGACTAGATAACTACCTGGAGTCATATACAACATTACTCTGACTAGATAACTACCTGGAGTCATATACAACATTACTCTGACTAGATAACTACCTGGAGTCATATACAACATTACTCTGACTAGATAACTACCTGGAGTCATATACAACATTACTCTGACTAGATAACTACCTGGAGTCATATACAACATTACTCTGACTAGATAATAACTACCTGGAGTCATATACAACATTACTCTGACTAGATAACTACCTGGAGTCATATACAACATTACTCTGACTAGATAATAACTACCTGGAGTCATATACAACATTACTCTGACTAGATAACTACCTGGAGTCATATACAACATTACTCTGACTAGATAACTACCTGGAGTCATATACAACATTACTCATTATACAACATCTGACTAGACTAGATAACTACCTGGAGTCATATACAACATTACTCTGACTAGACTAGATAACTACCTGGAGTCATATACAACATTACTCTGACTAGACTAGATAACTACCTGGAGTCATATACAACATTACTCTCTGACTAGATAACTACCTGGAGTCATATACAACATTACTCTGACTAGATAACTACCTGGAGTCATATACAACATTACTCTGACTAGATAACTACCTGGAGTCATATACAACATTACTCTGACTAGATAACTACCTGGAGTCATATACAACATTACTCTGACTAGATAACTACCTGGAGTCATATACAACATTAACTACCTGACTAGACTAGATAACTACCTGGAGTCATATACAACATTACTCTGACTAGATAACTACCTGGAGTCATATACAACATTACTCTGACTAGATAACTACCTGGAGTCATATACAACATTACTCTGACTAGATAACTACCTGGAGTCATATACAACATTACTCTAGACTAGATAACTACCTGGAGTCATATACAACATTACTCTGACTAGATAACTACCTGGAGTCATATACAACATTACTCTGACTAGATAACTACCTGGAGTCATATACAACATTACTCTGACTAGATAACTACCTAGTCATATACAACATTACTCTGACTAGATAACTACCTGGAGTCATATACAACATTACTCTGACTAGATAACTACCTGGAGTCATATACAACATAAAACTAAGGAGATAACTACCTGGAGTCATATAAACATTACTCTGACTAGATAACTACCTGGATCATATACAACATTATGGACAGATAACTACCTGGAGTCATATACTCCTGGAGTCATACAACATTACAGACAAAACTAGGTCATACTACACTGACAGCTGGAGTCATATACAACATTAGTGACTATTCAACATACCTCAGGAGGCATGAAAAATTACTTGGCTTGTCACCAAAAGTCATATACAAATTACTCTGATGACTAGATAATAACCGCCTGGAGTCATATACAACATTACTCTGACTAAACCGATAACTCTCCAGAGGGTCATAGTGAGGACTGCAACATTACATCACCGGGGGAAACTACCTGCCTAGATAACTCCAGGAGTCATATACAACACCTCTGACTAGATAACAGGAGGCCATAAAGATTATCAAGGACATCAACCACCCGAACCACTGACTAGATAACTACATCTGAAGAGTCATATACAGGTGACATCAAAGCTGGGACCGAGAGACTGAAAAACAGCTTCTATCTCAAGGCCATCTGACTGTTAAATAGATAACATACCTGCAGCCATATGACACTGACCCAACTCCAGCCATTTTAATAATGGGAATTGATGGAAATGACAAATATATCACTAGATAACTTTAAACAATGCTACCTTATATAATGTTACATACATTACAACATTACTCATGATATGTATATACTAGAACATCGACTGCATCCTACCTGGAGTAACACATATCACTAGCCACTTTAACTATGCCACTTTGTTTACTTTGACTCATCTCATATGTATATACTGACTATACTATCTACTGTATGCTGTCTGTACTCATTCATATATCATGTACATGTTCTCCCCTGTGTATAAGACAGTAGATTTTTTTTTGAACTGTTAGTTAGATTACTTGTTGGTTATCACTGCATTGTCACAACTAGAAGCACAAGCATTTCGCTACACTCGCATTAACATCTGCTAACCATGTGTATGTGACAAATAAAATTAGATTTGATTTGATTTGATTTCTGACTAGATAACTACCTGGAGTCATATACAACATTACTCTGACTAGATAACTACCTGGAGTCATATACAACATTACTCTGACTAGACTAGATAACTACCTGGAGTCATATACAACATTACTCTAGACTAGATAACTACCTGGAGTCATATACAACATTACTCTGACTAGATAACTACCTGGAGTCATATACAACATTACTCTGACTAGATAACTACCTGGAGTCATATACAACATTACTCTGACTAGATAACTACCTGGAGTCATATACAACATTACTCTGACTAGATAACTACCTGGAGTCATATACAACATTACTCTGACTAGATAACTACCTGGAGTCATATACAACATTACTCTGACTAGACTAGATAACTACCTGGAGTCATATACAACATTACTCTGACTAGACTAGATAACTACCTGGAGTCATATACAACATTACTCTGACTAGATAACTACCTGGAGTCATATACAACATTACTCTGACTAGATAACTACCTGGAGTCATATACAAAATTACTCTGACTAGATAACTACCTGGAGTCATATACAACATTACTCTGACTAGATAACTACCTGGAGTCATATACAACATTACTCTGACTAGATAACTACCTGGAGTCATATACAACATTACTCTGACTAGACTAGATAACTACCTGGAGTCATACACAACATTACTCTGACTAGATAACTACCTGGAGTCATATAAAACATTACTCTGACTAGATAACTACCTGGAGTCATATAAAACATTACTCTGACTAGATAACTACCTGGAGTCATATACAACATTACTCTGACTAGATAACTACCTGGAGTCATATACAACATTACTCTGACTAGATAACTACCTGGAGTCATATACAACATTACTCTGACTAGATAACTACCACTAAAGAAATTTCACCCCAAAAAACTCCCTCCCTCCACCTCTCTCTCATCCTCCCTCCCTCCACCTCTCTCTCATCCTCCCTCCCTCTACCTCTCTCTCATCCTCCCTCCCTCCACCTCTCTCTCATCCACCCTCCCTTCACCTCTCTCTCATCCACCCTCCCTCCACCTCTCTCTCATCCACCCACCCTTTATCTCTCTCTCATCCTCCCTCCCTCCACCAATTAAATTAAACATTTTGTTATCGTTGCCATAGTCAAAACTAAAAGAAAAAAATATACAAATGAACAGTAAACATTACATTTACAAAAGTTCCAAAAAGCAATAGAGACATTTAAAATGTCATATTATGTCTCTTTCTCATCTCTCTCTCTCCCTCCCTCTCTTCCTCCATTTCATTCCTCTTCACTAATCAACCAACCCAATTACCCAGATGCCCCAGCATCACCTCTCTGGGAGCTCCGCAGGGCAAAAAACACCAGCAGTGACTGACGCTAATTTGGATGACTTTTTGCCCTGTTTTTAACTAGCGCTGTTTTCTCTCCCCCTCCCTCTCTGTTCTCCCCCTCCCTCTCTGTTCTCCCCCTCCCTCTCCCTCCTCCCTCTCTGTCCTCCCCCTCCCTCTCCCTCCTCCCTCTCTGTTCTCCCTCCTCCCTCTCTGTTCTCCCCCTCCCTCTCCCTCCTCCCTCTCTGTCCTCCCCCTCCCTCTCCCTCCTCCCTCTCTGTTCTCCCTCCTCCCTCTCTGTTCTCCCCCTCCCTCTCCCTCCTCCCTCTCTGTTCTCCCTCTCTGTTCTCCTCTCTGTTCTCCCTCTCTGTTTTCTCTCCCCCTCCCTCTCTGTTCTCCCTCCTCCTCTCTGTTCTCCCCCTCCCTCTCCCTCCTCCCTCTCTGTCCTCCCCCTCCCTCTCCCTCCTCCCTCTCTGTTCTCCCTCCTCCCTCTCTGTTCTCCCCCTCCCTCTCCCTCCTCCCCTCTCTGTCCTCCCCCTCCCTCTCCCTCCTCCCTCTCTGTTCTCCCTCCCTCCTCCCTCTCTGTCCTCCCCCTCCCTCTCCCTCCTCCCTCTCTGTTCTCCCTCCTCCCTCTCTGTTCTCCCCCCTCCCTCTCCCTCCTCCCCTCTGTTCTCCCTCTCTGTTCTCCCTCTCTGTTTTCTCTCCCCCTCCCTCTCTGTTCTCCCTCCTCCCTCTCTGTTCTCCCCCTCCCTCTCCCTCCTCCCTCTCTGTCCTCCCCCTCCCTCTCCCTCCTCCCTCTCTGTTCTCCCTCCTCCCTCTCTGTTCTCCCCCCTCCCTCTCCCTCCTCCCTCTCTGTCCTCCCCCTCCCTCTCCCTCCTCCCTCTCTGTTCTCCCTCCTCCCTCTCTGTTCTCCCCCTCCCTCTCCCTCCTCCCCCTCTGTTCTCCCTCCTCCCTCTCTGTTCTCCCTCTCTGTTCTCCCTCTCTGTCCTCCCCCTCCCTCTCCCTCCTCCCTCTCTGTTCTCCCTCCTCCCTCTCTGTTCTCCCCCTCCCTCTCCCTCCTCCCTCTCTGTCCTCCCCCTCCCTCTCCCTCCTCCCTCTCTGTTCTCCCTCCTCCCTCTCTGTCCTCCCCCTCCCTCTCCCTCCTCCCTCTCTGTTCTCCCTCCTCCCTCTCTGTTCTCCCCCTCCCTCTCCTCTCCTCCCCCTCTGTTCTCCCTCCTCCCTCTCTGTTCTCCCTCTCTGTTCTCCCTCTCTGTTTTCTCTCCCCCCTCCCTCTCTGTTCTCCCTCCTCCCTCTCTGTTCTCCCCCTCCCTCTCCCTCCTCCCTCTCTGTCCTCCCCCTCCTCTCCCTCCTCCCCTCTGTTCTCCCCCTCCCTCTCTGTTCTCCCCCTCCCTCTCTGTTCTCCCCCTCCCTCTCCCTCCTCCCTCTCTGTCCTCCCCCTCCCTCTCCCTCCTCCCTCTCTGTTCTCCCTCCTCCCTCTCTGTTCTCCCCCTCCCTGTCCCTCCTCCCTCTCTGTCCTCCCCCTCCCTCTCCCTCCTCCCTCTCTGTTCTCCCTCCTCCCTCTCTGTTCTCCCCCTCCCTCTCCCTCCTCCCCTCTGTTCTCCCTCCTCCCTCTCTGTTCTCCCTCTCTGTTCTCCCTCTCTGTTTTCTCCCCCCTCCCTCTCTGTTCTCCCTCCTCCCTCTCTGTTCTCCCCCTCCCTCTCCCTCCTCCCTCTCTGTTCCCCCTCCCTCTCCCTCCTCCCTCTCTGTTCTCCCTCCTCCCTCTCTGTTCTCCCCCTCCCTGTCCCTCCTCCCTCTCTGTTCTCCCTCCTCCCTCTCTGTTCTCCCTCTCTGTTCTCCCTCTCTGTTCTCCCTCTCTGTTCTCCCTCTCTGTTTTCTCCCCCCTCCCTCTCTGTTCTCCCCCTCCCTCTCCCTCTCCCTCTCTGTTCCCCCTCCCTCTCCCTCCTCCCTCTCTGTTCTCCCTCTCTGTTCTCCCCCTCCCTCTCCCTCCTCCCTCTCTGTCCTCCCCCTCTCCTCTCTCCCTCCTCCCTCTCTGTTCTCCCTCCTCCCTCTCTGTTCTCCCTCCTCCCTCTCCCTCCTCCCTCTCTGTTCTCCCTCTCTGTTTTCTCTCCTCCCTCTCTGTTCTCCCTCTCTGTTCTCCCTCTCTGTTC
>NW_025746149.1:117500-130000 GCF_021184085.1 Oncorhynchus gorbuscha
TTTACAACAGGCTTTAGACTCAGGCTTTGGTGAAGGCTACAGATATGTTTTCATTCTCAACTCTGGAGGGAATTCTCTCCTTTCATTTAGATACAAAAAAAAATAAAAAATAAATGTAAAACCAAATTTAGCATTTAGCATTTAAACAAAAAACATTTTCATCATCTTAACGTTTTTTGTTGTCTTTTAAATGTGAAAAAGGTTTTAAAAAACACGTTTTGACAGGAAGTTATGGAGCCGAGGATGCTCTATGTTGTCAGATTGTTTTGAAAAGGCCACAGTTTTCTGTGTGGAAGGTTTTCCCAGCAGACCCTGGTCAAATGGAGGGTACTACTGTACGGTGACATTTAGTTGAGGACATTTATTTTGTTTTATTTATTTTATTTATGTTTTCTGAAAGCTGAACCGTGAATAGATTCTAGATTAATATTATAATATTATAACGTTGATTTATTGTAAATATAATTTTTGTGCCACTGATTTGTTGTTTGTTGTCGTCACGGTGATATTTAAATGTTGTGGTTTTTTTTTTTTAGGAAGGCGTTTTTAATTTTTTTATCTCGTATGGTTTTATATGGAGACACACAAAAATGAAAAATATTAATAAATAATGATAAAATGTACATCAAATTATTATCAGATTTTAGTATGTAAATATTTAGGTTTAATCCTCCAGACAGAAGTGGGAGATACAATTGAAACTAACCAAGATAATGACTGAATTGTTTGCTGGGAAATACAATAGAAACTAACCAAGATAATGACTGAATTGTTTGCTGGGAGATACAATGGAAACTAACCAAGATAATGACTGAATTGTTTGCTGGGAGATACAGTAGAAACTAACCAAGATAATGACTGAATTGTTTGCTGGGAGATACAGTGGAAACTAACCAAGATAATGACTGAATTGTTTGCTGGGAGATACAGTAGAAACTAACCAAGATAATGACTGAATTGTTTGCTGGGAGATACAGTAGAAACTAACCAAGATAATGACTGAATTGTTTGCTGGGAGATACAGTAGAAACTAACCAAGATAATGACTGAATTGTTTGCTGGGAGATACAGTAGAAACTAACCAAGATAATGACTGAATTGTTTGCTGGGATATACAGTAGAAACTAACGAAGATAATGACTGAATTGTTTGCTGGGAGATACAGTAGAAACTAACCAAGATAATGACTGAATTGTTTGCTGGGAGATACAGTAGAAACTAACCAAGATAATGACTGAATTGTTTGCTGGGATATACAGTAGAAACTAACCAAGATAATGACTGAATTGTTTGCTGGGAGATACAGTAGAAACTAACCAAGATAATGACTGAATTGTTTGCTGGGTGATACAGTGGAAACTAACCAAGATAATGACTGAATTGTTTGCTGGGAGATACAATGGAATCTAACCAAGATAATGACTGAATTGTTTGCTGGGAGATACAATGGAAACTAACCAAGATAATGACTGAATTGTTTGCTGGGAGATACAGTAGAAACTAACCAAGATAATGACTGAATTGTTTGCTGGGAGATACAGTAGAAACTAACCAAGATAATGACTGAATTGTTTGCTGGGAGATACAATAGAAACTAACCAAGATAATGACTGAATTGTTTGCTGGGAGATACAGTAGAAACTAACCAAGATAATGACTGAATTGTTTGCTGGGAGATACAGTAGAAACTAACCAAGATAATGACTGAATTGTTTGCTGGGATATACAGTAGAAACTAACCAAGATAATGACTGAATTGTTTGCTGGGAGATACAGTAGAAACTAACCAAGATAATGACTGAATTGTTTGCTGGGTGATACAGTGGAAACTAACCAAGATAATGACTGAATTGTTTGCTGGGAGATACAATGGAATCTAACCAAGATAATGACTGAATTGTTTGCTGGGAGATACAATGGAAACTAACCAAGATAATGACTGAATTGTTTGCTGGGAGATACAGTAGAAACTAACCAAGATAATGACTGAATTGTTTGCTGGGAGATACAGTAGAAACTAACCAAGATAATGACTGAATTGTTTGCTGGGAGATACAATGGAATCTAACCAAGATAATGACTCAATTGTTTGCTGGGAGATACAGTAGAAACTAACCAAGATAATGACTGAATTGTTTGCTGGGAGATACAGTAGAAACTAACCAAGATAATGACTGAATTGTTTGCTGGGAGATACAATGGAATCTAACCAAGATAATGACTGAATTGTTTGCTGGGAGATACAATGGAAACTAACCAAGATAATGAATTGTTTGCTGGGAGATACAGTAGAAACTAACCAAGATAATGACTAAATTGTTTGCTGGGAGATACAATGGAATCTAACCAAGATAATGACTGAATTGTTTGCTGGGAGATACAATGGAAACTAACCAAGATAATGAATTGTTTGCTGGGAGATACAGTAGAAACTAACCAAGATAATGACTGAATTGTTTGCTGGGAGATACAATGGAATCTAACCAAGATAATGACTGAATTGTTTGCTGGGAGATACAATGGAAACTAACCAAGATAATGAATTGTTTGCTGGGAGATACAGTAGAAACTAACCAAGATAATGACTGAATTGTTTGCTGGGAGATACAATGGAATCTAACCAAGATAATGACTGAATTGTTTGCTGGGAGATACAATGGAAACTAACCAAGATAATGAATTGTTTGCTGGGAGATACAGTAGAAACTAACCAAGATAATGACTGAATTGTTTGCTGGGAGATACAATGGAATCTAACCAAGATAATGACTGAATTGTTTGCTGGGAGATACAATGGAAACTAACCAAGATAATGAATTGTTTGCTGGGAGATACAGTAGAAACTAACCAAGATAATGACTGAATTGTTTGCTGGGAGATACAGTGGAATCTAACCAAGATAATGACTGAATTGTTTGCTGGGAGATACAATGGAAACTAACCAAGATAATGAATTGTTTGCTGGGAGATACAATGGAAACTAACCAAGATAATGACTGAATTGTTTGCGGTGGTAATACGATGAGAGAAATGATGCGTCTTGTCTTTAGAAAACAAAGACTATATATTTCTATTGTGTATGAAATGCATTTGAAGAGGTGATTTTGTTTTAAAAGGCATTGAAACAAGTCCAGGTAGAATACAGACAGAAACAGGAAGGTGTGTCAGAAAAGGGTTTGCCTTTGGAACGACCTCATTGGGTGTCACTAAGCAACCTATTCCCTATATAGTGCACTGTTGCCCCATTGGGCCCTGGTCAAAAGTAGTGCACTACGTAGGGGTGTCATTTGGGATGCACGACCCTGATTCTTTTCCCTTTCCAGCCCTCCAGGTTCTGACAGAACGGTGAATATTATCATATTATTATGAGATCTGAAAAGCCAAAGAAGAGACAGGGATTATTATTACTGTCAGGAGGAGGAGGAGGAGGAGGAAGAGGAGAAGAAAGAGAAGGAGGAGGAGGAAGAGGTGGTGGAGGAGGAGAAGGAGAAAGAGGAGGAGGAGGAGGAGGAGGAGGAGGAGGAGGAGGGAGGAGGAGGAGGAGAAAGAGGAGGAGGAGGAAGGAGGAGGAGGGGCAGGAGGAGGAGGAGAAGGAGAAGGAGGAGGGTGGAGGAGGAGGAGAAGAGGAGGAGGAGGAGGGGCAGGAGGAGGAGAAGGAGAAAGAGGAGAAGGAGGAGGAGGAGGAGAAGAAGAAAGAGAAGGAGGAGGAGGGGGGAGGAGGAGGAGAAGAAGGAGGAGGAGGGGGAGGAGGAGAAGGAGAAGGGGGAGGAGGAGAAGGAGAAGAAGGAGGAGGAGGGTGAGGAGGAGGAGGAGGAGGAGAGAAGAAGGAGGAGGAGGAGGAGAAGAAGGAGGGGGAGGAGGAGGAGGAGGAGGGAGAGGAGGTGGAGGAGGAGAAGGAGGAGAGAGGAGGAGGAGGAGGAGGAGGAGGGGGGAGGAGGACGGTGGAGGAGGAGGAGAAGAAGGAGGGGAGGAGGAGGAGGAGGGAGGAGGAGGAGGAGAATGAGAAGGGGGAGGAGGAGGAGAAGGAGAAGAAGGAGGAAGAGGAGGAGGGTGGAGGAGGAGGAGGAGAGGAGGAGGAGAAGAAGGAGGAGGGAGGAGGAGGAGGAGGAGGAGGAGGGAGGAGGAGGAGGAGAGGAGGGGGAGAGGAGGAGGAGGAGAGGGAGGAGGAGAAGAAGAAAAGAGAAGAAGGAGGGGCAGGAGTAGGAGGAGGAGAAGGAGAAGAAGGAGAAGGAGGAGGAGGAGAAGGAGGAGGATGAGGAGGAGGAGAAGGAGAAGAAGGAGGAGGAGGGAGGAGAAGGAGGAGGGAGAGGAGGGGAGGAGGAGGAGGAGAAGGAGGAGGAGAAGGAGGAGAAGGAGGAGGAGAAGGAAAAGAAGAAAGAGAAGAAGGAGGAGAAGGAGAAGGAGAAGGAGGAGGGGCAGGAGGAGAAGAAGGAGAAGGAGGAGGGGGAGGAGGAGGGGGAGGAGAAGGAGGAGGAGGAGGGGAGGAGAATGAGGAGATGGAGGAGGGGGAGGATGTTGAGGAGGAAGAGAAGGAGGTTGAGGAGGAAGAGGAGGAGGGGGAGGAGAAGGAGGGGGAGGATGTTGAGGAGGAGGGGGGGAGAAGGAGGAGGGAGAGGAGGAGGAGGAGTAGAAGGAGGAGAAGGAGTAGGAGAAGAAAATCAAAAATATTAAATAGAGAGGTCAGCAGAATGGAACAGCTATAATATCCTCCTAAGAGGAGGGGGCAGGACAGTGGAGGGGAGATATGATGAGATTAGGTGAAGGAGGAGGACAGGACAGTGGAGGAGGAGATATGATGAGATTAGGTGAAGGAGGGGACAGGACAGAGGAGGAGGAGAGATATGATGAGATTAGGTGAAGGAGGAGGAGGACAGGACAGAGGAGGAGGAGATATGATGAGATTAGGTGAAGGAGGAGGACAGGACAGAGGAGGGGAGATATGATGAGATTAGGTGAAGGAGGGGAAAGAAAGCTATGGAGATTATAAAGAGAGAGAGAAAGACAGAGAGATAGAGGAGAGAGAGACAGAAAGATAGGATAGGAAAGGTAAAGAGAGAGGAGGAGAGGGGAAAGGGAGAGCGAGAGATAGAGGAGAGAGAGACAGAAAGATAGGATAGGATAGGATAGGTAAAGAGAGAGGAGGAGAGGGGAAAGGGAGAGCGAGAGATAGAGGAGATGCAAAGAGAGAGAAATAGAGAGACAGGCAGGAGAAGGAGAGAGGGAGCAGGGAGAGGTTGTGATGGAACAGCAGGTTGTGTCTCCTCTGGGGACAGGAGGTTTCACCGCTCTGCAGAGGACAAAGGGAGTGTGTGTATGTGTGTGTCGTGTGTGTGTGGCCCCTGCCCCACTGTGCGGTACAGTACCACCCACAATGACAGACCCTCAATGTCACGCCTGTCAATCAAAAAGACCCCTCGACGAATGGAAACCCTCCCTCTCTGTCCGTGAGCCAATGAGGTCAGAGCAATGGCAAGATGTGTTCCAGAACTATACAATGGTCACGTTCCAAATGGCACCATGTACGCTTTATAGTGACAACAACTCATAGGACCCTGGTCTGTAGTAGTACACTATATAGGGAATAGGGCTCTGGTCTATAGTAGTACACTATATAGGGAATAGGGCTCTGGTCTATAGTAGTACACTATATAGGGAATAGGGCCCTGGTCTAAAGTAGTACCCTTTATAGTGACAACAACTCCTAGGACCCTGGTCTAAAGTAGTACCCATTATAGTGACAACAACTCATAGGACCCTGGTCTAAAGTAGTACCCTTTATAGTGACAATAACTCATAGGACCCTGGTCTACAGTAGTGCACTATATAGGCAATAGGGCTCTGGTCTAAAGTAGTGCACTATATAGGCAATAGGGCTCTGGTCTAAAGTAGTACCACTATATAGGGAATAGGGCTCTGGTCTATAGTAGTACCACTATATAGGGAATAGGGCTCTGGTCTATAGTAGTACCACTATATAGGGAATAGGGCTCTGGTCTATAGTAGTACCACTATATAGGGAATAGGGCTCTGGTCTATAGTAGTACCACTATATAGGGAATAGGGCTCTGGTCTATAGTAGTACCACTATATAGGGAATAGGGCTCTGGTCTATAGTAGTACCACTATATAGGGAATAGGGCTCTGGTCTATAGTAGTACCACTATATAGGGAATAGGGCTCTGGTCACTAGTAGTACCACTATATAGGGAATAGGGCTCTGGTCTATAGTAGTACCACTATATAGGGAATAGGGCTCTGGTAGTAGTTCACTATATAGGGAATAGGGCTCTGGTAGTAGTTCACTATATAGGGAATAGGGCTCTGGTAGTAGTTCACTATATAGGGAATAGGGCTCTGGTCTATAGTAGTACCACTATATAGGGAATAGGGCTCTGGTAGTAGTTCACTATATAGGGAATAGGGCTCTGGTCTATAGTAGTACCACTATATAGGGAATAGGGCTCTGGTCTATAGTAGTACCACTATATAGGGAATAGGGCTCTGGTCTATAGTAGTACCACTATATAGGGAATAGGACTCTGGTCTATAGTAGTACCACTATATAGGGAATAGGGCTCTGGTCTATAGTAGTACCACTATATAGGGAATAGGGCTCTGGTCTATAGTAGTGCACTATATAGGGAATAGGGCTCTGGTCTATAGTAGTACCACTATATAGGAATAGGGCTCTGGTCTATAGTAGTACCACTATATAGGGAATAGGGCTCTGGTCTATAGTAGTACCACTATATAGGGAATAGGGCTCTGGTCACTAGTAGTACCACTATATAGGGAATAGGGCTCTGGTCTATAGTAGTACCACTATATAGGAATAGGGCTCTGGTAGTAGTTCACTATATAGGAATAGGGCTCTGGTAGTAGTTCACTATATAGGGAATAGGGCTCTGGTAGTAGTTCACTATATAGGGAATAGGGCTCTGGTCTATAGTAGTACCACTATATAGGGAATAGGGCTCTGGTAGTAGTTCACTATATAGGAATAGGGCTCTGGTCTATAGTAGTACCACTATATAGGGAATAGGGCTCTGGTCTATAGTAGTACCACTATATAGGGAATAGGGCTCTGGTCTATAGTAGTACCACTATATAGGGAATAGGACTCTGGTCTATAGTAGTACCACTATATAGGGAATAGGGCTCTGGTCTATAGTAGTACCACTATATAGGGAATAGGGCTCTGGTCTATAGTAGTGCACTATATAGGGAATAGGGCTCTGGTCTATAGTAGTGTACTATATAGGGAATAGGGCTCTGGTCTATAGTAGTACCACTATATAGGGAATAGGGCTCTGGTCTATAGTAGTCCACTATATAGGGAATAGGGCTCTGGTCTATAGTAGTACCACTATATAGGGAATAGGGCTCTGGTCTATAGTAGTACCACTATATAGGGAATAGGGCTCTGGTCACTAGTAGTTCACTATATAGGGAATAGGGCTCTGGTCACTAGTAGTTCACTATATAGGGAATAGGGCTCTGGTCTATAGTAGTACCACTATATAGGGAATAGGGCTCTGGTCACTAGTAGTTCACTATATAGGGAATAGGGCTCTGGTCTATAGTAGTGCACTATATAGGGAATAGGGCCCTGGTCTAAAGTAGTACCACTATATAGGGAATAGGGCTCTGGTCTATAGTAGTACCACTATATAGGGAATAGGGCCCTGGTCTATAGTAGTACCACTATATAGGGAATAGGGCCCTGGTCTAAAGTAGTACCACTATATAGGGAATAGGGCTCTGGTCTATAGTAGTACCACTATAGAGGGAATAGGGCTCTGGTCTATAGTAGTACCACTATATAGGGAATAGGGCTCTGGTAGTAGTTCACTATATAGGGAATAGGGCTCTGGTCTATAGTAGTACCACTATATAGGGAATAGGGCCCTGGTCTATAGTAGTACCACTATATAGGGAATAGGGCTCTGGTCTATAGTAGTACCACTATATAGGGAATAGGGCTCTGGTCTATAGTAGTACCACTATAGAGGGAATAGGGCTCTGGTCTATAGTAGTACCACTATATAGGGAATAGGGCTCTGGTCTATAGTAGTACCACTATATAGGGAATAGGGCTCTGGTCTATAGTAGTACCACTATATAGGGAATAGGGCTCTGGTCTATAGTAGTACCACTATATAGGGAATAGGGCTCTGGTCTATAGTAGTACCACTATATAGGGAATAGGGCTCTGGTAGTAGTTCACTATATAGGGAATAGGGCTCTGGTCTATAGTAGTACCACTATATAGGGAATAGGGCTCTGGTAGTAGTTCACTATATAGGGAATAGGGCTCTGGTCTATAGTAGTACCACTATATAGGGAATAGGGCTCTGGTAGTAGTTCACTATATAGGGAATAGGGCTCTGGTAGTAGTTCACCATATAGTGTGCTATTTTAGGACTCCGCCTCTTGTGTAGTTGAGTTGAAGGGCTTTAGATGGATTGGAGATGGAGACAATGATTCACTTCCTGTCTGTCCAACGGTCGATACTTCTTCAAATTGACACTGGCGAGGTGTGTGTGTGTGTGTGTGTGTGTGTGTGTGTGTGTGTGTGTGTGTGTGTGTGTGTGTGTGTGTGTGTGTGTGTGTGTGTGTGTGTGTGTGTGTGTGTGTGTGTGTGTGTGTGTGTGTGTGTGTGTGTGTGTGTGTGTGTGTGTGTGTGTGTGTGTGTGTATCTACAAAGAAAAAAGTCAAAGTCTTATGAGAATGAAGAAATACAGAGAAATAAAACTCTAGGAAGTAAAAGGAAAGAAAATAACAGACTGGAGGACCAGAGAAAGGTTCTGAGTTAAATAACAGACTGGAGGACCAGAGAAAGGTTCTGAGTTAAATAACAGACTGGAGGACCAGAGAAAGGTTCTGAGTTAAATAACAGACTGGAGGACCAGAGAAAGGTTCTGAGTTAAATAACAGACTGCAGGACCAGAGAAAGGTTCTGAGTTAAATAACAGACTGGAGGACCAGAGAAAGGTTCTGAGTTAAATAACAGACTGCAGGACCAGAGAAAGGTTCTGAGTTAAATAACAGACTGCAGGACCAGAGAAAGGTTCTGAGTTAAATAACAGACTGCAGGACCAGAGAAAGGTTCTGAGTTAAATAACAGACTGGAGGACCAGAGAAAGGTTCTGAGTTAAATAACAGACTGCAGGACCAGAGAAAGGTTCTGAGTTAAATAACAGACTGCAGGACCAGAGAAAGGTTCTGAGTTAAATAACAGACTGCAGGACCAGAGAAAGGTTCTGAGTTAAATAACAGACTGGAGGACCAGAGAAAGGTTCTGAGTTAAATAACAGACTGGAGGACCAGAGAAAGGTTCTGAGTTAAATAACAGACTGGAGGACCAGAGAAAGGTTCTGAGTTAAATAACAGACTGGAGGACCAGAGAAAGGTTCTGAGTTAAATAACAGACTGGAGGACCAGAGAAAGGTTCTGAGTTAAATAACAGACTGGAGGACCAGAGAAAGGTTCTGAGTTAAATAACAGACTGGAGGACCAGAGAAAGGTTCTGAGTTAAATAACAGACTGGAGGACCAGAGAAAGGTTCTGAGTTAAATAACAGACTGGAGGACCAGAGAAAGGTTCTGAGTTAAATAACAGACTGGAGGACCAGAGAAAGGTTCTGAGTTAAATAACAGACTGGAGGACCAGAGAAAGGTTCTGAGTTAAATAACAGACTGCAGGACCAGAGAAAGGTTCTGAGTTAAATAACAGACTGCAGGACCAGAGAAAGGTTCTGAGTTAAATAACAGACTGGAGGACCAGAGAAAGGTTCTGAGTTAAATAACAGACTGCAGGACCAGAGAAAGGTTCTGAGTTAAATAACAGACTGGAGGACCAGAGAAAGGTTCTGAGTTAAATAACAGACTGCAGGACCAGAGAAAGGTTCTGAGTTAAATAACAGACTGGAGGACCAGAGAAAGGTTCTGAGTTAAATAACAGACTGGAGGACCAGAGAAAGGTTCTGAGTTAAATAACAGACTGGAGGACCAGAGAAAGGTTCTGAGTTAAATAACAGACTGGTTAAATAACAGACTGAGGACCAGAGAAAGGTTCTGAGTTAAATAACAGACTGGAGGACCAGAGAAAGGTTCTGAGTTAAATAACAGACTGGAGGACCAGAGAAAGGTTCTGAGTTAAATAACAGACTGGAGGACCAGAGAAAGGTTCTGAGTTAAATAACAGACTGGAGGACCAGAGAAAGGTTCTGAGTTAATAACAGACTGGAGGACCAGAGAAAGGTTCAGATACATTTCACGATGATCGAGTGATAGTTTTAAATTAAAGAGATATCGGACACATTTCACGATGATCGAGTGATAGTTTTAAATTAAAGAGATATCAGATATATTTCACGATGATCGAGTGATAGTTTTAAATTAAAGAGATATCAGATATATTTCACGATGATCGAGTGATAGTTTTAAATTAAAGAGATATCGGATATATTTCACGATGATCGAGTGATAGTTTTAAATTAAAGAGATATCGGATATATTTCACGATGATCGAGTGATAGTTTTAAATTAAAGAGATATCGGATATATTTCACGATGATCGAGTGATAGCCTAGCCTTCCGCTACATGATTGTGTCTGGGGTTTCTGTGCTTGATTAAAAGTAGCCTGTCTGACTCTGAGTTTTTATAAGTTGCTGGCTAATATGCTAATTCTGCTCTAAAAGTCTGTATTTCCGATTGGTTGTCCCGACCTAATTCACTTCCTGTTCATTGTCCAATTGGATTATGTCATGATGATATGTTGACCTATTGACCCAAGCCTGGAGGTCATGGGGAGTGTAGCCAAGTTCGTTTGGCTCCAGGAAAGAACCTCCATTCGGGCTCTAGCTAGGGGCAGCCATTTTGTGTCTGTGTAGATCAGTGGCACTTGTTTTAGTGATGTGTGGTCTGTAAGGGAGTGTTATAGTGATGTGTGGTCAGTAGGGGAGTGTTATAGTGACGTGTGGTCAGTAGGGGAGTGTTATAGTGACGTGTGGTCAGTCAGTAGGGGAGTGTTATAGTGACATGTGGTCAGTAGGGGAGTGTTATAGTGACGTGTGGTCAGTAGGGGAGTGTTATAGTGACGTGTGGTCAGTAGGGGAGTGTTATAGTGACGTGTGGTCAGTAGGGGAGTGTTATAGTGACGTGTGGTCAGTAGGGGAGTGTTTTAGTCATGTGTGGTCAGTAGGGGAGTGTTATAGTGACGTGTGGTCAGTAGGGGAGTGTTATAGTGACGTGTGGTCAGTAGGGGAGTGTTATAGTGACGTGTGGTCAGTAGGGGAGTGTTATAGTGACATGTGGTCAGTAGGGGAGTGTTATAGTGACGTGTGGTCAGTAGGGGAGTGTTATAGTGACGTGTGGTCAGTAGGGGAGTGTTATAGTGACGTGTGGTCAGTAGGGGAGTGTTATAGTGACGTGTGGTCAGTAGGGGAGTGTTATAGTGACGTGTGGTCAGTAGGGGAGTGTTATAGTGACGTGTGGTCAGTAGGGAGTGTTATAGTGACGTGTGGTCAGTAGGGGAGTGTTATAGTGACGTGTGGTCAGTAGGGGAGTGTTATAGTGACGTGTGGTCAGTAGGGGAGTGTTATAGTGACGTGTGGTCAGTAGGGGAGTGTTATAGTGACGTGTGGTCAGTAGGGGAGTGTTATAGTGACGTGTGGTCAGTAGGGGAGTGTTATAGTGACGTGTGGTCAGTAGGGAGTGTTATAGTGACGTGTGGTCAGTAGGGGAGTGTTATAGTGACGTGTGGTCAGTAGGGGAGTGTTATAGTGACGTGTGGTCAGTAGGGGAGTGTTATAGTGACGTGTGGTCAGTAGGGGAGTGTTATAGTGACGTGTGGTCAGTAGGGGAGTGTTATAGTGACGTGTGGTCAGTAGGGGAGTGTTATAGTGACGTGTGGTCAGTAGGGGAGTGTTATAGTGACGTGTGGTCAGTAGGGGAGTGTTATAGTGACGTGTGGTCAGTAGGGGAGTGTTATAGTGACGTGTGGTCAGTAGGGGAGTGTTATAGTGACGTGTGGTCAGTAGGGGAGTGTTATAGTGACGTGTGGTCAGTAGGGGAGTGTTATAGTGACGTGTGGTCAGTAGGGAGTGTTATAGTGACGTGTGGTCAGTAGGGGAGTGTTATAGTGACGTGTGGTCAGTAGGGGAGTGTTATAGTGACGTGTGGTCAGTAGGGGAGTGTTATAGTGACGTGTGGTCAGTAGGGGAGTGTTATAGTGACGTGTGGTCAGTGGTGACGTGTGGTCAGTAGGGGAGTGTTATAGTGACGTGTGGTCAGTAGGGGAGTGTTATAGTGACGTGTGGTCAGTAGGGAGTGTTATAGTGACGTGTGGTCAGTAGGGTTAGTGTTATAGTGTTAAGTGACGTGTGGTCAGTAGGGGAGTGTTATAGTGACGTGTGGTCAGTAGGGGAGTGTTATAGTGACGTGTGGTCAGTAGGGGAGTGTTATAGTGACGTGTGGTCAGTAGGGGAGTGTTATAG
>NW_025746149.1:137500-152500 GCF_021184085.1 Oncorhynchus gorbuscha
AAGAAGAAGAAGGAGAAAGAGAAGAAGAAGAAGGAGAAGGAGAATAAGAAGAAGAAGGAGAAAGAGAAGAAGAAAAAGGAGAAAGAGAAGAAGAAGAAGGAGAAAGAGAAGAAGAAGGAGAAAGAGAAGAAGAAGAAGGAGAAAGAGAAGAAGAAGAAGGAGAAAGAGAAGAAGAACAAGTCAAAATGGCGTCTATGAAGGTGATTTGGATCACTTTGTGCTTCTTGTCGTTAGTTAGCCACACCACTGGGGGCCGGGGGGCACCACTATCTTTGGGGATTTTGGAGAGAGAGAGAGAGAAAGAGAGGAGGGGGTGTGGCCACCATTGCTACTTCCTGGTTACTCATTAGCATATTCAGGATGACGGAGACGTAATTATACAGTAACTTTTGAGTGCAGCGAAAAGGGAATTAAATATATTACTCTATATCTTATTCACCAGAAACTCTAGAGGTCCCTATTCTGTCTGTCTGTCTGTCTGTCTGTCTGTCTGTCTGTCTGTCTGTCTGTCTGTCTGTCTGTCTGTCTGTCTGTCTGTCTGTCTGTCTGTCTGTCTGTCTGTCTGTCTGTCTGTCTGTCTGTCTGTCTGTCTGTCTGTCTGTCTGTCTGTCCTCCAGAAAGTGGGCACTTTTCTTCACCTTCATTGAGTTCAAAGGAAATTACTGGTATCACAAAACAACAAAAGGCCTCTAACCAAACCAATGGTTTTAGATTTGTAGTGAACGAGTGTACACTTCAGGAGAAAGGGGATACTATTGGGACCCTCTGCATCAGGCTGTAATGTGGAGACTGTCCAGCTCCATGTCCCCGGGTCTTTAACTCTGCTGGGTGTCTCGTCTCCCTAGATAGTAGTTCATTGATTAATTGATTAATTGATTAATGTCAGTGATTGGCCAAGACAGTCTAGTTACCTGGTGTCCCAGGTCTGAATCAGTCCCTGGTCAGAGGGGCAGGATGACAACTAGGAGAGCTCTGGGACGACAGTCCGGTGTATATACCAACAATCTGACTTGGGATCAGCTTGCCCTCCCCAGATCCTAACCCTACCCATTAGGTGGTAAAATGTGTAATCTGACCTGGGATCAGCTTGCCCTCCCCAGATCCTAACCCTACCCATTAGGTGGTAAAATGTCTAATCTGACCTGGGATCAGTCTCTGTGGGTACATCCATCCACGTTATCATAACAGGTGCAATAGCAATAGGTCAGTGTCTCAGCTCAGCAGGGATTGGTCGGATCGAGTGTCAATCAAAAGTGTGCAGTCGGGAGTTTACTGATGTAAAGCAGATCCTCCTCCTCGTCATCATCCACTTCCTCCTCCTCTCCCCTTCTCTCCTTTCTGTTACTCCTCATCTTCCTCCTCCTCGTCCTCATCTTCCTCTTCATCCACTTCCTCCTCTTCCTCTCCTTTCTCCTTCCCTCCTTCCTGTTTCTCCTCCGTCAGTAGGCAGGCTAGTATTGGACAGTGCTGGTGCTATCTCTCCTTTCTTCCTCCTCTTCCTCATCCTCCTCTTCATCGTTGATGGGCGGGGTCAGTGGCGGTCGTAGGCGGAGGCAGTTGCCGTGGCAGCCGGTCCCGCCCCTCGCGATGCCGTGCTGTAGTAGTACGGCGACCCTACACACACACACACACACACACACACACACACACACACACACACACACACACACACACACACACACACACACACACACACACACACACACACACACACACACACACACTGAGTTAGTGAGTTAGTGGCTGGGTGTGAACAGCATTGTTATAGTTGACATGACACACACACACACACAGTGCTGCTACTTCTAATCCCCTGTGCCACACACTCCCCTCGCGAATACCTGTCCCTGTCATATCCATCAATCACACACTGACACCTCCTCCCTCCCCTGTACCTCTCTACCTGTCAGCCTCATCACTATGTCTGTCTGTCTGTCTGTCTGTCTGTCTGTCTGTCTGTCTGTCTGTCTGTCTGTCTGTCTGTCTGTCTGTCTGTCTGTCTGTCTGTCTGTCTGTCTGTCTGTCTGCCTGCCTGCCTGCCTGCCTGCCTGCCTGCCTGCCTGCCTGCCTGCCTGCCTGCCTGCCTGCCTGCCTGTCTGCCTGTCTGTGTCTGTCTGTCTGTCTGTCTGCCTGTCTGTCTGTACTACAGGTAATTCCACTCGACTGTCTGAAAGCACAGGGCTACAGTGTGCTGCTCCCCCAAACGACAAAAAAATCCCACCTTGCATCTGTCCCGTCTGGCTGGCGGTGAAGAGCCCAGAGGAACATCCGATCTCCGTCCCCAGGAGAGACCCATAGTCCTGTTGGAACACTGAGAGAGAGGACATCACTACAGGTTAATAACCTCTAACACCCCTGACCTCTGACCCCTGACCTTTAATCTCTAACACAAACCGCAACCATAAGGTTAGTTAACTCCCAATAGTGGCGTCTGCGACAGCACGGGGGAGGGGGGGTGGGGCAAGCGGACGTTGAGGCCTTCTCCTCCATTTCGAAGTAGTCCATCTTCTTCTTCTTCTTGTATATTTGAAAAAGAGGCTCAATCTAATATTGTTGATTTTCTGCCACCTCCAGGGCTGAGGCTCTGAACTATATATATATATATCGTGTGGCATGAATTTATTGTGGCCACTAGATGGCGGTCATATAGTTTAAAACCATTTAACAAACCATAGCATCCTATTAGAAGAAGAAGAAGACATTGATCATAAGACTGATCGCTTCCAACCCCCCCAGCCCTCATAGGAATCCCCACCCGGTCGACTACTTTAAAATGGTGGAAGCAACAACAACTACAGTATAACCCCTGACCTCTAACCCCCCCGTTAAATCATCTCTATGGACACAATACTACAGTCAATCTACAGTCAGTGGAGACTACAGTATAACCCCTGACCTCTAACCCCCCGTTAAATCATCTCTATGGACACAATACTACAGTCAATCTACAGTCAGTGGAGACTACAGTATAACCCCTGACCTCTAACCCCCCGTTAAATCATCTCTATGGACACAATACTACAGTCAATCTACAGTCAGTGGAGACTACAGTATAACCCTGACCTCTAACCCCCCGTTAAATCATCTCTATGGACACAATACTACAGTCAATCTACAGTCAGTGGAGACTACAGTATAACCCCTGACCTCTAACCCCCCGTTAAATCATCTCTATGGACACAATACTACAGTCAATCTACAGTCAGTGGAGACTACAGTATAACCCCTGACCTCTAACCCCCCGTTAAATCCTGGACACAATACTACAGTCAATCTACAGTCTGGAACTCCCCCTGACCTCTAACCCCCCCCCGTTAAATCATCTCTATGGACACAATCCCTGATCAATCTACAGTCAGTGGACACAGTATAACCCCTGACCTCTAACCCCCCCCCGTTAAATCATCTCTATGGACACAATCTACAGTCAATCTACAGTCAGTGGAGACTACAGTATAACCCCTGACCTCTAACCCCCCGCTAAATCCTCTATGGACACAATACTACAGTCAATCTACAGTCAGTGTAGACTACAGTATAACCCTGACCTCTAACCCCCCGTTAAATCATCTCTATGGACACAATACTACAGTCAATCTAAGTCAGTGGCAGGCTACAGCCTGAACCCCTGACCTCTAACCCCCCCCTAGCTAACCTAGTGGTAGGCACAGCCTGAATCCCTGACCTCTAACCCCCCGCTAACCTGGTGGTAGGCACAGCCTGAATCCCTGACCTCTAACCCCCCCCGCTAACCTGGTGGCAGGCACAGCCTGAATTCCTGACCTCTACCTCCAGTGATATCAAACTCACACATAGGGCTCTGGTCTAAAGTAGTGCACTAAATGGAGAAATAGGGCACTAAATGGAGAAATAGGGCACTAAATGGGGAAATAGGGCACTAAATGGAGGAATAGGGCACTAATTTTTATTTTATTTTTATTTCACCTTTATTTAACCAGGTAGGCTAGTTGAGAACAAGTTCTCATTTGCAACTGCGACCTGGCCAAGATAAAGCACAGCAGTGTGAACAGACAACACAGAGTTACACATGGAGTAAACAATTAACAAGTCAATAACACAGTAGAAAAAAAGGGGGAGTCTATATACAATGTGTGCAAAAGGCATGAGGAGGTAGGCGAATAATTACAATATTGCTGATTAACACTGGAGTGATAAGTGATCAGATGGTCATGTACAGGTAGAGATATTGGTGTGCAAAAGAGCAGAAAAGTAAATAAATAAAAACTATAAAAACAGTATGGGGATGAGGTAGGTGAAAATGGGTGGGCTATTTACCGATAGACTATGTACAGCTGCAGCGATTGGTTAGCTGCTCAGATAGCTGATGTTTGAAGTTGGTGAGGGAGATAAAAGTCTCCAACTTCAGCGATTTTTGCAATTCATTCCAGTCACAGGCAGCAGAGTACTGGAACGAAAGGCGGCCAAATGAGGTGTTGGCTTTAGGGATGATCAGTGAGATACACCTGCTGGAGCGCGTGCTACGGATGGGTGTTGCCATCGTGACCAGTGAACTGAGATAAGGCGGAGCTTTACCTAGCATGGACTTGTAGATGACCTGTTGCCAGTGGGTCTGGCGACGAATATGTAGTGAGGGCCAGCCGACTAGAGCATACAAGTCGCAGTGGTGGGTAGTATAAGGTGCTTTTGTGACAAAACGGATGGCACTGTGATAAACTGCATCCAGTTTGCTGAGTAGAGTGTTGGAAGCCATTTTGTAGATGACATCGCCGAAGTCGAGGATCGGTAGGATAGTCAGTTTTACTTGGGTAAGCTTGGCAGCGTGAGTGAAGGAGGCTTTGTTGCGGAATAGAAAGCCGACTCTTGATTTGATTTTCGATTGGAGATGTTTGATGTGGGTCTGGAAGGAGAGTTTGCAGTCTAGCCAGACACCTAGGTACTTATAGATGTCCACATATTCAAGGTCGGAACCATCCAGGGTGGTGATGCTAGTCGGGCATGCGGGTGCAGGCAGCGATCGGTTGAAAAGCATGCATTTGGTTTTACTAAATGGAGAAATAGGGCACTAAATGGAGAAATAGGGCACTAAATGGAGGAATAGGGCACTAAATGGAGGAATAGGGCACTAAATGGAGAAATGGGGCACTAAATGGAGAAATAGGGCACTAAATGGAGAAATAGGGGCACGAAAAGGAGAAATAGGGGAGGTCTTTGAGTTGAGATTGAATGGTTGATTGGTTAATTGGTGATTTAATCATGTCCATGATTGGTCGAGTGGTTCCTTACCTAACAGGCTGGGGTTTGGAAATCTCCAGGACTCGTTGTATGTGGAATACTGAGGGTGGGAATAGGGACTCCCGGAGAAATCTCCTCCTGGAACAGAAACAGACAGGAACACTTATTAACAGACAGGAACAGACAGGAACAGACAGAGAGGAACAGACAGGAACAGACAGGAACAGAGAGGAACAGACAGAGAGGAACAGAGAGGAACAGAGAGGAACAGACAGGAACAGACAGGAACAGACAGGAACAGACAGGAACAGACAGGAACAGAGAGGAACAGACAGAGAGGAACAGAGAGGAACAGAGAGGAACAGACAGAGAGGAACAGACAGAGAGGAACAGACAGGAACAGACAGGAACAGAGAGGAACAGAGAGGAACAGAGAGGAACAGAGGAACAGACAGGAACAGACAGGAACAGAGAGGAACAGAGAGGAACAGAGAGGAACAGACAGGAACAGAGAGGAACAGAGAGGAACAGACAGGAACAGAACAGTAGTAGCGGAACTCTCTCTCAGAGAGGAACCTCTCCTTTCATCCTCCTCATCTCTCTCTTTCTTTTTCCCCACAATCCAGCCACCACCCTCACATCAAAACAACATTCCCTGTCCTCTCAGACTCTCTCAGACAGAGAGGAACTCTCTCTCTCTCTCTCTCAGACTCTCTCTCTCTCTCTATCTCTCTCTCTCCTCTCTCTCTCTCTCTCTCTGTCTCTCTCTTTTCTTGTTTTCCTCAAAACCTTTACTCCTCCCCGGGGATACTTCTCCCTGAGCTGACAGTCACTGAGCCCTCCCTCCTTCCCTCGTTCCTTCCCTCCATCTCTCTGTCTCTCTCCTCCGTTCTGTCCGTTCTGCCTCAGTGATTCAACCCCCCCCCCAGAGAGAGAGACGCACTAGACAGAACAGAGAGAGCATTGCTTTATGAGGATTATAATAGAGTAGACAAAGAAGTGAAGAGAAGAGATGATGAACAATATTAGAGAGAGTCTCCTGTCTGATGAACAGAGAGTCTCCTGTCTGATGAACAGAGAGTCTCCTGTCTGATGAACAGAGAGTCTCCTGTCTGATGAACAGAGAGTCTCCTGTCTGATGAACAGTATTAGAGAGTCTCCTGTCTGATGAACAGTATTAGAGAGTCTCCTGTCTGATGAACAGAGAGTCTCCTGTCTGATGAACAGTATTAGAGAGTCTCCTGTCTGATGAACAGTATTAGAGAGTCTCCTGTCTGATGAACAGTATTAGAGAGTCTCCTGTCTGATGAGCAGTATTAGAGAGTCTCCTGTCTGATGAACAGTATTAGAGAGTCTCCTGTCTGATGAACAGAGAGTCTCCTGTCTGATGAACAGTATTAGAGAGTCTCCTGTCTGATGAACAGAGAGTCTCCTGTCTGATGAACAGTATTAGAGAGTCTCCTGTCTGATGAACAGAGAGTCTCCTGTCTGATGAACAGTATTAGAGAGTCTCCTGTCTGATGAACAGTATTAGAGGGTCTCCTGTCTGATGAACAGTATTAGAGAGTCTCCTGTCTGATGAACAGAGAGTCTCCTGTCTGATGAACAGAGAGTCTCCTGTCTGATGAACTGAGAGTTTCCTGTCTGATGAACAGTATTAGAGAGTCTCCTGTCTGATGAACAGAGAGTCTCCAGTCTGATGAACAGTATTAGAGAGTCTCCTGTCTGATGAACAGAGAGTCTCCTGTCTGATGAACAGTATTAGAGAGTCTCCTGTCTGATGAACAGTCTCCTGTCTGATGAACAGTATTAGAGAGTCTCCTGTCTGATGAACAGTATTAGAGAGTCTCCTGTCTGATGAACAGAGAGTCTCCTGTCTGATGAACAGTATTAGAGAGTCTCCTGTCTGATGAACAGTATTAGAGAGTCTCCTGTCTGATGAACATTATTAGAGAGTCTCCTGTCTGATGAACAGTATTAGAGAGTCTCCTGTCTGATGAACAGAGAGTCTCCTGTCTGATGAACAGTATTAGAGAGTCTGCTGTCTGATGAGCAGAGAGTCTCCTGTCTGATGAACAGTATTAGAGAGTCTCCAGTCTGATGAACAGTATTAGAGAGTCTCCTGTCTGATGAACAGAGAGTCTCCTGTCTGATGAACAGTATTAGAGAGTCTCCAGTCTGATGAACAGTATTAGAGAGTCTCCTGTCTGATGAACAGAGAGTCTCCTGTCTGATGAACAGTATTAGAGAGTCTCAGTTTGATGAACAGAGAGTCTCCAGTCTGATGAACAGTATTAGAGAGTCTCCTGTCTGATGAACAGAGAGTCTCCTGTCTGATGAACAGAGAGTCTCCAGTCTGATGAACAGTATTAGAGAGTCTCCTGTCTGATGAACAGAGAGTCTCCTGTCTGATGAACAGTATTAGAGAGTCTCCTGTCTGATGAACAGTATTAGAGAGTCTCCTGTCTGATGAACAGAGAGTCTCCTGTCTGATGAACAGTATTAGAGAGTCTCCTGTCTGATGAACAGAGAGTCTCCTGTCTGATGAACAGTATTAGAGAGTCTCCTGTCTGATTAACAGAGAGTCTCCTGTCTGATGAACAGTATTAGAGAGTCTCCTGTCTGATGAACAGTATTAGAGAGTCTCCTGTCTGATGAACAGTATTAGAGAGTCTCCTGTCTGATGAGCAGAGAGTCTCCTGTCTGATGAACAGTATTAGAGAGTCTCCTGTCTGATGAACAGTATTAGAGAGTCTCCTGTCTGATGAACAGAGAGTCTCCTGTCTGATGAACTGAGAGTTTCCTGTCTGATGAACAGTATTAGAGAGTCTCCTGTCTGATGAACAGAGAGTCTCCTGTCTGATGAACAGTATTAGAGAGTCTCCTGTCTGATGAACAGTATTAGAGAGTCTCCTGTCTGATGAACAGAGAGTCTCCTGTCTGATGAACAGTATTAGAGAGTCTCCTGTCTGATGAACAGTATTAGAGAGTCTCCTGTCTGATGAACAGTATTAGAGAGTCTCCTGTCTGATGAACTGAGAGTCTCCTGTCTGATGAACTGAGAGTCTCCTGTCTGATGAACCGAGAGTCTCCTGTCTGATGAACAGTATTAGAGAGTCTCCTGTCTGATGAACAGTATTAGAGAGTCTCCTGTCTGGTGAACAGTATTAGAGAGTCTCCTGTCTGATGAACAGTATTAGAGAGTCTCCTGTTTGATGAACAGAGAGTCTCCTGTCTGATGAACAGTATTAGAGAGTCTCCTGTCTGATGAACAGTATTAGAGAGTCTCCTGTCTGATGAACAGTCTCCTGTCTGATGAACAGTATTAGAGAGTCTCCTGTCTGATGAACAGTATTAGAGAGTCTCCTGTCTGATGAACAGTCTCCTGTCTGATGAACAGTATTAGAGAGTCTCCTGTCTGATGAACAGTATTAGAGAGTCTCCTGTCTGATGAACAGTATTAGAGAGTCTCCTGTCTGATGAACAGTCTCCTGTCTGATGAGCAGTATTAGAGAGTCTCCTGTCTGATGAACAGTATTAGAGAGTCTCCTGTCTGATGAACAGAGAGTCTCCTGTCTGATGAACAGTATTAGAGAGTCTCCTGTCTGATGAACAGAGAGTCTCCTGTCTGATGAACAGTATTAGAGAGTCTCCTGTCTGATGAACAGTATTAGAGAGTCTGCTGTCTGATGAGCAGAGAGTCTCCTGTCTGATGAACAGTATTAGAGAGTCTCCAGTCTGATGAACAGTATTAGAGAGTCTCCTGTCTGATGAACAGAGAGTCTCCTGTCTGATGAACAGTATTAGAGAGTCTCCAGTCTGATGAACAGTATTAGAGAGTCTCCTGTCTGATGAACAGAGAGTCTCCTGTCTGATGAACAGTATTAGAGAGTCTCCTGTCTGATGAACAGAGAGTCTCCTGTCTGATGAACAGTATTAGAGAGTCTCCAGTCTGATGAACAGTATTAGAGAGTCTCCTGTCTGATGAACAGAGAGTCTCCTGTCTGATGAACAGTATCTCCAGTTTGATGAGTCTCCAGTCTGATGAACAGTATTAGAGTCTCCTGTCTGATGAACAGAGAGTCTCCTGTCTGATGAACAGAGAGTCTCCTGTCTGATGAACAGTATTAGAGAGTCTCCTGTCTGATGAACAGAGAGTCTCCTGTCTGATGAACAGTATTAGAGAGTCTCCTGTCTGATGAACAGAGAGTCTCCTGTCTGATGAACAGTATTAGAGAGTCTCCTGTCTGATGAACAGAGAGTCTCCTGTCTGATGAACAGTATTAGAGAGTCTCCTGTCTGATGAACAGAGAGTCTCCTGTCTGATGAACAGTATTAGAGAGTCTCCTGTCTGATGAACAGTATTAGAGAGTCTCCTGTCTGATGAACAGTATTAGAGAGTCTCCTGTCTGATGAACAGAGAGTCTCCTGTCTGATGAACAGTATTAGAGAGTCTCCTGTCTGATGAACAGAGAGTCTCCTGTCTGATGAACTGAGAGTCTCCTGTCTGATGAACAGTATTAGAGAGTCTCCTGTCTGATGAACAGTATTAGAGAGTCTCCTGTCTGATGAACAGTATTAGAGAGTCTCCTGTCTGATGAACAGTATTAGAGAGTCTCCTGTCTGATGAACAGTATTAGAGAGTCTCCTGTCTGATGAACAGTATTAGAGAGTCTCCTGTCTGATGAACAGTATTAGAGAGTCTCCTGTCTGATGAACAGTATTAGAGAGTCTCCTGTCTGATGAACAGAGAGTCTCCTGTCTGATGAACTGAGAGTTTCCTGTCTGATGAACAGTATTAGAGAGTCTCCTGTCTGATGAACAGAGAGTCTCCTGTCTGATGAACAGTATTAGAGAGTCTCCTGTCTGATGAACAGAGAGTCTCCTGTCTGATGAACAGTATTAGAGAGTCTCCTGTCTGATGAACAGTCTCCTGTCTGATGAACAGTATTAGAGAGTCTCCTGTCTGATGAACAGTATTAGAGAGTCTCCTGTCTGATGAACAGAGAGTCTCCTGTCTGATGAACAGAGAGTCTCCTGTCTGATGAACAGTATTAGAGAGTCTCTTGTCTGATTAACTGAGAGTCTCCTGTCTGATGAACTGAGAGTCTCCTGTCTGATGAACAGAGAGTCTCCTGTCTGATGAACAGTATTAGAGAGTCTCCTGTCTGATGAACAGTATTAGAGAGTCTCCTGTCTGATGAACAGTATTAGAGAGTCTCCTGTCTGATGAACAGTCTCCTGTCTGATGAACAGTATTAGAGAGTCTCCTGTCTGATGAACAGTATTAGAGAGTCTCCTGTCTGATGAACAGTATTAGAGAGTCTCCTGTCTGATGAACAGTATTAGAGAGTCTCCTGTCTGATGAACAGTATTAGAGAGTCTCCTGTCTGATGAACAGTCTCCTGTCTGATGAACAGTATTAGAGAGTCTCCTGTCTGATGAACAGTATTAGAGAGTCTCCTGTCTGATGAACAGTCTCCTGTCTGATGAACAGTATTAGAGAGTCTCCTGTCTGATGAACAGTCTCCTGTCTGATGAGCAGTATTAGAGAGTCTCCTGTCTGATGAACAGTATTAGAGAGTCTCCTGTCTGATGAACAGAGAGTCTCCTGTCTGATGAACAGTATTAGAGAGTCTCCTGTCTGATGAACAGTATTAGAGAGTCTCCTGTCTGATGAACAGTATTAGAGAGTCTCCTGTCTGATGAACAGTATTAGAGAGTCTCCTGTCTGATGAACAGTATTAGAGAGTCTCCTGTCTGATGAACAGTATTAGAGAGTCTCCTGTCTGATGAACAGTCTCCTGTCTTATGAGCAGTATTAGAGAGTCTCCTGTCTGATGAACAGTATTAGAGAGTCTCCTGTCTGATGAACAGTATTAGAGAGCCTCCTGTCTGATGAACAGAGAGTCTCCAGTCTGATGAACAGTATTAGAGAGTCTCCTGTCTGATGAACAGAGTCTCCTGTCTGATGAACAGTATTAGAGAGTCTCCTGTCTGATGAACAGAGAGTCTCCTGTCTGATGAACAGAGAGTCTCCTGTCTGATGAACAGTATTAGAGAGTCTCCTGTCTGATGAACAGAGAGTCTCCTGTCTGATGAACAGAGAGTCTCCTGTCTGATGAACAGTATTAGAGAGTCTCCTGTCTGATGAACAGAGAGTCTCCTGTCTGATGAACAGTATTAGAGAGTCTCCTGTCTGATGAACAGTATTAGAGAGTCTCCTGTCTGATGAACAGTATTAGAGAGTCTCCAGTCTGATGAACAGTATTAGAGAGTCTCCAGTCTGATGAACAGTATTAGAGAGTCTCCTGTCTGATGAACAGTATTAGAGAGTCTCCTGTCTGATGAACAGAGAGTCTCCTGTCTGATGAACAGTATTAGAGAGTCTCCTGTCTGATGAACAGTATTAGAGAGTCTCCTGTCTGATGAACAGTATTAGAGAGTCTCCTGTCTGATGAACTGAGAGTCTCCTGTCTGATGAACAGTATTAGAGAGTCTCCTGTCTGATGAACAGTATTAGAGAGTCTCCTGTCTGATGAACAGTATTAGAGAGTCTCCTGTCTGATGAACAGAGAGTCTCCTGTCTGATGAACAGAGAGTCTCCTGTCTGATGAACAGTATTAGAGAGTCTCCCGTCTGATGAACAGTGATGAACAGAGAGTCTCCTGTCTGATGAACAGTATTAGAGAGTCTCCTGTCTGATGAACAGAGAGTCTCCTGTCTGATGAACAGTATTAGAGTCTCCTGTCTGATGAACAGTATTAGAGAGTCTCCTGTCTGATGAACAGTATTAGAGAGTCTCCTGTCTGATGAACAGAGAGTCTCCTGTCTGATGAACAGTATTAGAGAGTCTCCTGTCTGATGAACAGAGAGTCTCCTGTCTGATGAACAGAGAGTCTCCTGTCTGATGAACAGAGAGTCTCCTGTCTGATGAACAGAGAGTCTCCTGTCTGATGAACAGAGAGTCTCCAGTCTGATGAACAGTATTAGAGAGTCTCCTGTCTGATGAACAGAGAGTCTCCTGTCTGATGAACAGTATTAGAGAGTCTCCTGTCTGATGAACAGTATTAGAGAGTCTCCTGTCTGATGAACAGTATTAGAGAGTCTCCTGTCTGATGAACAGTATTAGAGAGTCTCTCAGAGAGTCTCCTGTCTGATGAACAGTAGAGTCTCCTGTCTGATGAACAGAGAGTCTCCTGTCTGATGAACAGTATTAGAGAGTCTCCTGTCTGATGAACAGTATTAGAGAGTCTCCTGTCTGATGAACAGAGAGTCTCCTGTCTGATGAACAGAGAGTCTCCTGTCTGATGAACAGAGAGTCTCCTGTCTGATGAACAGTATTAGAGAGTCTCCTGTCTGATGAACAGTATTAGAGAGTCTCCTGTCTGATGAACAGAGAGTCTCCTGTCTGATGAACAGTATTAGAGAGTCTCCTGTCTGATGAACAGTATTAGAGAGTCTCCTGTCTGATGAACAGAGTCTCCTGTCTGATGAACAGAGAGTCTCCTGTCTGATGAACAGAGAGTCTCCTGTCTGATGAACAGTATTAGAGAGTCTCCCGTCTGATGAACACTATTAGAGAGTCTCCTGTCTGATGAACAGTATTAGAGAGTCTCCTGTCTGATGAACAGAGAGTCTCCTGTCTGATGAACAGAGAGTCTCCTGTCTGATGAACAGTATTAGAGAGTCTCCTGTCTGATGAACAGTATTAGAGAGTCTCCTGTCTGATGAACTGAGAGTCTCCTGTCTGATGAACAGTATTAGAGAGTCTCCTGTCTGATGAACAGAGAGTCTCCTGTCTGATGAACAGAGAGTCTCCTGTCTGATGAACAGAGAGTCTCCTGTCTGATGAACAGAGAGTCTCCTGTCTGATGAACAGTATTAGAGAGTCTCCTGTCTGATGAACAGAGAGTCTCCTGTCTGATGAACAGTATTAGAGAGTCTCCTGTCTGATGAACAGAGAGTCTCCAGTCTGATGAACAGTATTAGAGAGTCTCCTGTCTGATGAACAGAGAGTCTCCTGTCTGATGAACAGTATTAGAGAGTCTCCTGTCTGATGAACAGTATTAGAGAGTCTCCTGTCTGATGAACAGAGAGTCTCCTGTCTGATGAACAGAGAGTCTCCTGTCTGATGAGCAGAGAGTCTCCTGTCTGATGAACAGTATTAGAGAGTCTCCTGTCTGATGAACAGTATTAGAGAGTCTCCTGTCTGATGAACCGAGAGTCTCCTGTCTGATGAACAGTATTAGAGAGTCTCCTGTCTGATGAACAGTATTAGAGAGTCTCCTGTCTGATGAACAGTATTAGAGAGTCTCCTGTCTGATGAACTGTATTAGAGAGTCTCCTGGCGTTCCAATTCGTCCCAAAAGTGTTGGATGGGGTTGAGGTCAGGGCTCTGTGCAGTCCAGTGAAGTTCTTTCACACCGATCTCGACAAACCATTTCTGTATGGAGCTCGCTTTGTGTCAGGGGGCGTTGTCATGCTGAAACAGGAAAGGGCCTTTCCCCAAACTGTTGCCACAAAGTTGGAAGCACAGAATCATCTAGAATGTCATTGTATGCTGTAGGTTTAAGATTTCCCTTCACTGGAACTAAGGGGCCCGAACCATGAAGAACAGCCCCAGACCATTATTCCTCCTCCACCAAACTTTACAGTTGGCACTATGCATTGGGGCAGGTATCGTTCTCCTGGCTTCCGCCAAAACCAGATTCATCCGTCGGACTGTCAGATAGTGAAGTGTGGTTCATCACTCCAGAGAATGTGTTTCCACTGCTCCAGAGTCCAATGGTGGCGAGCTTTACACCACTCCAGCCGACGCTTGTCATCTCGTATGGTGATCTTAGGCTTGTGTGCGGCTGCTCTGCCACGGAAACCCATTTCATGAAGCTCCCGACGAACAGTTCTTGTGTTGACGTTGCTTCCAGAGGCAGTTTGGAACTCGGTAGTGAGTGTTGCAACCGAGGATAGAGGTTTATAAGGACTAAAGAGCTGAGTCTCCTACAGGTTTATATGGACTAAAGAGCTGAGTCTCCTACAGGTTTATATGGACTAAAGAGCTGAGTCTCCTACAGGTTTATAAAGGACTAAAGAGCTGGGTCTCCTACAGGTTTATATGGACTAAAGAGCTGAGTCTCCTACAGGTTTATATGGACTAAAGAGCTGAGTCTCCTACAGGTTTATATGGACTAAAGAGCTGAGTCTCCTACAGGTTTATATGGACTAAAGAGCTGAGTCTCCTACAGGTTTATATGGAATAAAGAGCTGAGTCTCCTACAGGTTTATAAAAGACTAAAGAGCTGAGTCTCCTACAGGTTTATAAAAGACTAAAGAGCTGAGTCTCCTACAGGTTTATATGGACTAAAGAGCTGGGTCTCCTACAGGTTTATATGGACTAAAGAGCTGAGTCTCCTACAGGTTATAAATGTGATACAGGTATTGTCCCGGGCCCCAGTATAGGGTGACATTTGGAACCCCAGCGTTAGTCTTTAATGTGTTCATAAGTGTTTGAGGACTTCGTTCTGTGTGATTTACAGCCTGTTGTTCCAGAGGCTGTGTTTAGGACAATAACATCCTTCCCCTCTTGTCATCGCCACGGTGACTACAAAGTGTTTTGTATCCATGGGGATATTCCACTCTCTAACATAACCTGCTGCTCTCTCTGTGTGTGTGTGTGTGTGTGTGTGTGTGTGTGTGTGTGTGTGTGTGTGTGTGTGTGTGTGTGTGTGTGTGTGTGTGTGTGTGTGTGTGTGTGTGTGTGTGTGTGTGTGTGTGTGTGTGTGTGTG
>NW_025746150.1:0-152500 GCF_021184085.1 Oncorhynchus gorbuscha
ACCCAGTAGAACTGTAGAGGACTGGATCAGGAAGAGAGGACCCAGTAGAACTGTAGAGGACTGGATCAGGAAGAGAGGACCCAGTAGAACTGTAGAGGACTGGATCAGGAAGAGAGGACCCAGTAGAACTGTAGACTGGATTAGGGAGAGAGGGACCAACACACAGTTGCAGAGAACCTCTTCAGGACCACCGACAGCTGCTCTCTGAGTGATGGAGAACCTCTTCAGGACCAAAGACAGCTGCTCTCTGAGTGATGGAGAACCTCTTCAGGACCACCGACAGCTGCTCTCTGAGTGATGGAGAACCTCTTCAGGACCACCGACAGCTGCTCTCTGAATGCTGGAGAACCTCTTCAGGACCACCGACAGCTACTCTCTGAGTGATGGAGAACCTCTTCAGGACCACCGACAGCTGCTCTCTGAGTGATGGAGAACCTCTTCAAGACCACCGACAGCTGCTCTCTGAGTGATGGAGAACCTCTTCAGGACCACCGACAGCTACTCTCTGAGTGATGGAGAACCTCTTCAGGACCAAAGACAGCTGCTCTCTGAGTGATGAAATCTCTTCAGGGACCAAAGACAGCCGCTCTGAGTGATGGAGAACCTCTCCAGGACCACCACAGCTCTCTGAATGATGAGAACCTCCTCAGGACCACCGACAGCTGCTCTCTTCTGAGTGATGGAGAACCTCAGGACCACCGACAGCTGCTCTCTGAGTGATGGAGAACCTCTTCAGGACCACCGACAGCTGCTCTCTGAGTGATGGAGAACCTCTTCAGGACCACCGGCGTTCTCTGAGTGATGGAGGCAAACCTCTTCAGGACCACCGACAGCTGCTCTCTGAGTGATGGAGAACCTCTTCTGAGACCACCGATAGCTGCTCTCTGGGAGTGATGGAGAACCTCTTCAGGACCACCGACAGCTGCTCTCTGAGTGATGGAGAACCTCTTCCAGGACCACCGACAGCTGCTCTCTGGAGTGATGGAGAACCTCTTCAGGACCACCGACAGCTGCTCTCTGAGTGATGGAGAACCTCTTCAGGACCACCGACAGCTGCTCTCTGAGTGATGGAGAACCTCTTCAGGACCACCGACAGCTGCTCTCTGAGTGATGGAGAACCTCTTCAGGACCACCGACAGCTGCTCTCTGAGTGATGGAGAACGCCTATACGATCCAGATAATTGAATAATTTCCTGCCAAATGAAATGTGATTGTCTTTTGACATGTCTTCCTCAGAGATGTTTCTTAACCGGCATTGTTGTAATCCTCCCAGGTATTTTCCTGAGGTGGTAAAGGACGGCCTCACCAACCAGCTGAACAACCCAGAGGTGGCGGTGGACATCACTAGACCGGACACTCTGATTCGCCAACAGATCATGACACTCAGAGTGATGACCAACAAGCTGAGAAACGCCTACAACGGCAACGACATCTTCTTTCAGGACTCCAGTAAGTCAGCCGCCTCTTGTGTTCCAAACGGTACCCTGTTCTCTCTGTAGTGCACTACCTGACCAGGGGCCCTTAGGGAATAGGGCTCTATTCTCTCTGTAGCGCACTACCTGACCAGGGCCCATAGGGAATAGGGCTCTAATCTCTCTGTAGTGCACTACCTGACCAGGGCCCTTAGGGAATAGGGCTCTATTCTTCTGTAGCGCACTAACCTTGACCAGGGCCCATAGGGAATAGGGCTCTAATCTCTCTGTAGTGCACTAACCTTGACCAGGGCCCATAGGGAATAGGGCTCTAATCTCTGTAGCGCACTACCTTGACCAGTGCCCATAGGGAATAGGGCTCTATTCTCTGTAGTGCACTACCTTGAACAGGGCTCATAGGGAATAGGGCTCTATTCTCTCTGTAGTGCACTACCTTGACCAGTGCCCATAGGGAATAGGCTCTATTCTCTCTGTAGTGCACTACCTTGAACAGGGCCCATAGGGAATAGGGCTCTAATATCTCTGTAGTGCACTAACCTTGACCAGGGCCCATAGGGAATAGGGCTCTAATCTCTCTGTAGTGCACTACCTTGACCAGGGCCCATAGGGAATAGGGCTCTATTCTCTCTGTAGTGCACTACCTTGACCAGGGCCCATAGGGAATAGGGCTCTAATCTCTCTGTAGTGCACTACCTTGACCAGGGCCCATAGGGAATAGGGCTCTATTCTCTCTGTAGTGCACTACCAGGGTCCATAGGGAATAGGGCTCTATTCTCTCTGTAGTGCACTACCTTGAACAGGACCCATAGGGAATAGGGCTCTATTCTCTCTGTAGTGCACTACCTTGGCCAGGGCCCATAGGGAATAGGGCTCTATTCTCTCTGTAGTGCACTACCTTGACCAGGGCCCATAGGGAATAGGGCTCTAATCTCTCTGTAGTGCACTACCTTGACCAGGGCCCATAGGGAATAGGGCTCTATTCTCTCTGTAGTGCACTACCAGGGTCCATAGGGAATAGGGCTCTATTCTCTGTAGTGCACTACCTTGAACAGGACCCATAGGGAATAGGGCTCTATTCTCTCTGTAGTGCACTACCTTGGCCAGGGCCCATAGGGAATAGGGCTCTATTCTCTCTGTAGTGCACTACCTTGACCAGGGCCCATAGGGAATAGGGCTATAATCTCTCTGTTGTGCACTACCAGGGCCCATAGGGAATAGGGCTCTATTCTCTCTTTAGTGCTCTACCAGGGCCCATAGGGAATAGGGCTCTATTCTCTCTGTAGTGCACTACCTTGGCCAGGGCCCATAGGGAATAGGGCTCTATTCTCTCTGTAGTGCACTACCAGGGCCCATAGGGAATAGGGCTCTACTCTCTGTTGTGCACTACCAGGGCCCATAGGGAATAGGGCTCTATTCTCTCTGTAGTGCACTACCTTGACCAGGGCCCATAGGGAATAGGGCTCTATTCTCTCTGTTGTGCACTACCAGGGCCCATAGGGAATAGGGCTCTATTCTCTCTGTAGTGCACTACCTTGACCAGGGCCCATGGGGAATAGGGCTCTATTCTCTCTGTAGTGCACTACCAGGGCCCATAGGGAATAGGGCTCTATTCACTCTGTAGTGCACTACCAGGGCCCATAGGGGGATAGGGCTCTATTCTCTCTTTAGTGCTCTACCAGGGCCCATAGGGAATAGGGCTCTATTCTCTCTGTAGTGCTCTACCAGGGCCCATAGGGAATAGGGCTCAATTCTCTCTGTAGTGCACTACCTTGACCAGGGCCCAAAGGGAATAGGGCTCTATTCTCTCTGTAGTGCACTACCAGGGCCCATAAGGGATAGGGCTCTATTCTCTCTTTAGTGCTCTACCAGGGCCCATAGGGAATAGGGCTCTATTCTCTGTAGTGCTCTACCAGGGCCCATAGGGAATAGGGCTCAATTCTCTCTGTAGTGCACTACCTTGACCAGGGCCCATAGGGAATAGGGCTCTATTCTCTCTGTAGTGCACTACCAGGGCCCATATGGGATAGGGCTCTATTCTCTCTTTAGTGCTCTACCAGGGCCCATAGGGAATAGGGCTCTATTCTCTCTGTAGTGCTCTACCAGGGCCCATAGGGAATAGGGCTCTAATCTCTGTGTTGTGCACTACCAGGGCCCATAGGGAATAGGGCTCTATTCTCTCTTTAGTGCTCTACCAGGGCCCATAGGGAATAGGGCTCTATTCTCTCTGTAGTGCACTACCTTGGCCAGGGCCCATAGGGAATAGGGCTCTATTCTCTCTGTAGTGCACTACCAGGGCCCATAGGGAATAGGGCTCTATTCTCTCTGTTGTGCACTACCAGGGCCCATAGGGAATAGGGCTCTATTCTCTCTGTAGTGCACTACCTTGACCAGGGCCCATAGGGAATAGGGCTCTATTCTCTCTGTTGTGCACTACCAGGGCCCATAGTGAATAGGGCTCTATTCTCTCTGTAGTGCACTACCTTGACCAGGGCCCATGGGGAATAGGGCTCTATTCTCTCTGTAGTGCACTACCAGGGCCCATAGGGAATAGGGCTCTATTCACTCTGTAGTGCACTACCAGGGCCCATAGGGGATAGGGCTCTATTCTCTCTTTAGTGCTCTACCAGGGCCCATAGGGAATAGGGCTCTATTCTCTCTGTAGTGCTCTACCAGGGCCCATAGGGAATAGGGCTCAATTCTCTCTATAGTCTATATGCCACACTGTCTATATAACACACTGTCTAAATCAGTCTATATGACACACTGTCTAAATCAGTCTATATAACACACTGTCTAAATCAGTCTATATAACACACTGTCTAAATCAGTCTATATAACACACTGTCTAAATCAGTCTATATAACACACTGTCTAAATCAGTCTATATAACACACTGTCTAAATCAGTCTATATAACACACTGTCTAAATCAGTCTATATAACACACTGTCTACATGACACACTGTCTAAATCAGTCTATATACCACACTGTCTACATGACACACTGTCTAAATCAGTCTATAAGACACACTGTCTAAATCAGTCTATATAACACACTGTCTAAATCAGTCTATATAACACACTGTCTAAATCAGTCTATATAACACACTGTCTAAATCAGTCTATATAACACACTGTCTATATAACACACTGTCTATATGACACACTGTCTAAATCAGTCTATATAACACACTGTCTAAATCAGTCTATATAACACACTGTCTATATGACACACTGTCTAAATTAGTCTATATAACACACTGTCTAAATCAGTCTATATAACACACTGTCTAAATCTGTCTATATAACACACTGTCTAAATCTGTCTATATAACACACTGTCTAAATCAGTCTATATGACACACTGTCTAAATCAGTATATATAACACACTGTCTAAATCAGTCTATATAACACACTGTCTACATGACACACTGTCTAAATCAGTCTATATACCACACTGTCTACATGACACACTGTCTAAATCAGTCTATAAGACATACTGTCTAAATCAGTCTATATAACACACTGTCTAAATCAGTCAATATAACACACTGTCTAAATCAGTCTATATAACACACTGTCTATATAACACACTGTCTAAATCAGTCTATATGACACACTGTCTAAATCAGTATATATAACACACGGTCTAAATCAGTCTATATAACACACTGTCTACATGACACACTGTCTAAATCAGTCTATATACCACACTGTCTACATGACACACTGTCTAAATCAGTCTATATAACACACTGTCTAAATCAGTCTATATAACACACTGTCTAAATCAGTCTATATAACACACTGTCTAAATCAGTCTTTATAACACACTGTCTATATAACACACTGTCTAAATCAGTCTATATGACACACTGTCTAAATCAGTATATATAACACACGGTCTAAATCAGTCTATATAACACACTGTCTACATGACACACTGTCTAAATCAGTCTATATACCACACTGTCTACATGACACACTGTCTAAATCAGTCTATAAGACACACTGTCTAAATCAGTCTATATAACACACTGTCTAAATCAGTCTATATAACACACTGTCTAAATCAGTCTATATAACACACTGTCTAAATCAGTCTATATAACACACTGTCTATATAACACACTGTCTATATGACACACTGTCTAAATCAGTCTATATAACACACTGTCTAAATCAGTCTATATAACACACTGTCTATATGACACACTGTCTAAATCAGTCTATATAACACACTGTCTAAATCAGTCTATATAACACACTGTCTAAATCTGTCTATATAAAACACTGTCTAAATCAGTCTATATAACACACTGTCTAAATCAGTCAATATAACACACTGTCTATATAACACACTGTCTAAATCAGTCTATATGACACACTGTCTAAATCAGTATATATAACACACTGTCTAAATCAGTCTATATAACACACTGTCTACATGACACACTGTCTAAATCATTCTATATACCACACTGTCTACATGACACACTGTCTAAATCAGTCTATAAGACACACTGTCTAAATCAGTCTATATAACACACTGTCTAAATCAGTCTATATAACACACTGTCTAAATCAGTCTATATAACACACTGTCTATATAACACACTGTCTAAATCAGTCTATATGACACACTGTCTAAATCAGTATATATGTCTAAATCAGTCTATATAACACACTGTCTACATGACACACTGTCTAAATCAGTCTATATACCACACTGTCTACATGACACACTGTCTAAATCAGTCTATAAGACACACTGTCTAAATCAGTCTATATAACACACTGTCTAAATCAGTCTATATAACACACTGTCTAAATCAGTCTATATAACACACTGTCTAAATCAGTCTATATAACACAATGTCTAAATGTCTATATAACACACTGTCTAAATCAGTCTATATAACACACTGTCTAAATCTGTCTATATAACACACTGTCTAAATCAGTCAATATAACACACTGTCTAAATCAGTATATATAACACACTGTCTACATGACACACTGTCTAAATCAGTCTATATACCACACTGTCTACATGACACACTGCCTAAATCAGTCTATAAGACACATATCAGTCTATATAACACACTGTCTAAATCAGTCTATATAACACACTGTCTATATAACACACTGTCTCAAATCAGTCTATATAACACACTGTCTAAATCAGTCTATATAACACACTGTCTATATAACACACTGTCTCAAATCAGTATATATATAACACACTGTCTACATGACACACTGTCTAAATCAGTCTATATACCACACTGTCTACATGACACACTGTCTAAATCAGTCTATAAGACACACTGTCTAAATCAGTCTATATAACACACTGTCTACATGACACACTGTCTAAATCAGTCTATATACCACACTGTCTACATGACACACTGCCTAAATCAGTCTATAAGACACACTGTCTAAATCAGTCTATATAACACACTGTCTAAATCTGTCTATATAACACACTGTCTATATCACACACTGTCTATATCACACACTGTCTAAATCAGTCTATATAACACACTGTCTAAATCAGTCTATATAACACACTGTCTAAATCAGTCTATATAACACACTGTCTATATAACACACTGTCTATATGACACACTGTCTAAATCAGTCTATATAACACACTGTCTATATAACACAATGTCTAAATCAGTCCATATGACACACTGTCTATATAACACACTGTCCAAATCAGTCTATATAACACACTGTCTAAATCAGTCTATATAACAATGTCTAAATCAGTCTATATAACACACTGTCTAAATCAGTCTATATAACACACTGTCTAAATCAGTATATATAACACACTGTCTATATGACACACTGTCTAAATCAGTCTATATAATACACTGTCTAAATCAGTCTATATAACACACTGTCTAAATCAGTCTATATAACACACTGTCTAAATCAGTCTATATAACACACTGTCTAAACCAGTCTATATAACACACTGTCTAAATCAGTCTATATGACACACTGTCCATATGACACACTGTCTATATAACACACTGTCTAAATCAGTCTATATAACACACTGTCTAAATCAGTCTATATAACACACTGTCTAAATCAGTCTATATAACAAACTGTCTATATAACACACTGTCTAAATCAGTCTATATAACACACTGTCAAAATCAGAGAAGAGCGGCTGATGGTAGAGAGGAGAGGGGCTGATGGTAGAGAGGAGGCTGAGATCAGTGTGACAGAGGAGAGGGGCTGATGGTAGAGAGGAGGCTGAGATCAGTGTGACAGAGGAGAGGGGTTGATGGTAGAGAGGAGAGGGGCTGATGGTAGAGAGGAGAGGGGCTGATGGTAGAGAGGAGAGGGGCTGATGGTAGAGAGGAGAGGGCCTGATGGTTGAGAGGAGAGGGGCTGATGGTAGAGAGGAGAGGGGCTGATGGTAGAGAGGAGGGGACTGATGGTAGAGAGGAGAGGGGCTGATGGTAGAGAGGAGAGGGCCTGATGGTAGAGAGGAGAGGAGAGGGGCTGATGGTAGAGGAGAGGGGCTGATGGTAGAGAGGAGAGGGCTGATGGTAGAGAGGAGAGGGGCTGATGGTAGAGAGGAGAGGGCCTGATGGTAGAGAGGAGAGGAGAGGGGCTGATGTTAGAGAGGAGAGGAGAGGGGTTGATGGTAGAGAGGAGAGGGGCTGATGGTAGAGAGGAGAGGAGAGGAGAGGGGTTGATGGTAGAGAGGAGAGGGGCTGATGGTAGAGAGGAGAGGGGCTGATGGTAGAGAGGAGAGGGGTTGATGGTAGAGAGGAGAGGGGCTGATGGTAGAGAGGAGAGGAGCTGATGGTAGAGAGGAGAGGGCTGATGGTAGAGAGGAGAGGGTCTGATGGTAGAGAGGAGAGGGGCTGATTGTAGGGAGGAGAGGAGCTGATGGTAGAGAGGAGAGGGCTGATGGTAGAGAGGAGAGGGGCTGATGGTAGAGAGGAGAGGGGCTGATGGTAGAGAGGAGAGGGGCTGATGGTAGAGAGGAGAGGGGCTGATGGTAGAGAGGAGAGGGGCTGATGGTAGAGAGGAGAGGGGCTGATGGTAGAGAGGAGAGGGGCTGATGGTAGAGAGGAGAGGGGCTGTTGATAGAGAGGAGAGGGGCTGATGGTAGAGAGGAGAGGGGCTGATGGTAGAGAGGAGAGGGCCTGATGGTAGAGAGGAGAGGGGCTGATGGTAGAGAGGAGAGGGGCTGATGGTAGAGAGGAGAGGGCCTGATGGTAGAGAGGAGAGGGGCTGATGGTAGAGAGGAGAGGTGCTGATGGTGGAGAGGAGAGGGGCTGATGGTAGAGAGGAGAGGGGCTGATGGTAGAGAGGAGAGGAGAGGGGCTGATGGTAGAGAGGAGAGGGGCTGATGGTAGAGAGGAGAGGGCCTGATGGTAGAGAGGAGAGGGCCTGATGGTAGAGAGGAGAGGGGCTGATGGTAGAGAGGAGAGGGGCTGATGGTAGAGAGGAGAGGGGCTGATGTTAGAGAGGAGAGGGGCTATATTAGAGAGGAGAGGGGCTGATGGTAGAGAGGAGAGGGGCTGATGGTAGAGAGGAGAGGAGAGGGGTTGATGGTAGAGAGGAGAGGGGCTGATGGTAGAGAGGAGAGGAGAGGGGTTGATGGTAGAGAGGAGAGGGGCTGATGGTAGAGAGGAGAGGGGCTGATGGTAGAGAGGAGAGGGGTTGATGGTAGAGAGGAGAGGGCCTGATGGTAGAGAGGAGAGGGGCTGATGGTAGAGAGGAGAGGGGCTGATGGTAGAGAGGAGAGGGGCTGATGGTAGAGAGGAGAGGGGCTGATGGTAGAGAGGAGAGGGGCTGATGGTAGAGAGGAGAGGGGCTGATGGTAGATGGAGGAGAGGGGCTGATGGTAGAGAGGAGAGGGGCTGATGGTAGAGAGGAGAGGGGCTGTTGATAGAGAGGAGAGGGGCTGATGGTAGAGAGGAGAGGGCTGATGGTAGAGAGGAGAGGGCCTGATGGTAGAGGAGAGGGGCTGATGGTAGAGAGGAGAGGGGCTGATGGTAGAGAGGAGAGGGGCTGATGGTAGAGAGGAGAGGGGCTGATGGTAGAGAGGAGAGGGGCTGATGGTAGAGAGGAGAGGGACTGATGGTAGAGAGGAGACTCTTGACTGCCCCTCAGGAGACTGTTGGACGTGACCTGGATACTCCAGCCTCTGTTAAAGACCGTTGTCCAGCACCAAGAACGACATGTACTTTTGTTTTTTAAATAAATCTATTATTTATAAACCCCTTCAAAGTAGGAGGATACGTATGCAAATAAAATATGTGGTCAGAATAATTGGTCAGAATAATCAGATCAAATTGTGATACCATACTGTGGGTGAAAAACTTTTAAAAAAAATTAAAAACTAATTTCCACCTGAACAGGCTGAAATGCTTACACTAAAAGGACATTATGATAATTGAACAATTTTCAGTGTTATTTCAACCTCATATTATAGTAATATGACATTTTTCTGTCTGCATTGCCTCATTACAACCAAAAAGCATTTTTTTATTTTTTATTTCTTTCAATTTTGACTTTACCGTCCTGTGGAGATCGCTCAGCTCTGCCTCCAGGACAATAAACATCCACCTGCAAAGTGAGACAGACATCATTAGGGGCTTTGAATAACACTGGCCGTGACAACAAGGCAGGGATATGGCCCAGAAAACTTTCAGACAGTCAACTATCTGTTCTTTGAGTCTGTTTGGAACCGCACTCCTGTCTGTCTGTCTGTCTGTCTGTCTGTCTGTCTGTCTGTCTGTCTGTCTGTCTGTCTGTCTGTCTGTCTGTCTGTCTGTCTGTCTGTCTGTCTGTCTGTCTGTCTGTCTGTCTGTCTGTCTGTCTGTCTGTCTGTCTGTCTGTCTGTCTGTCTGTCTGTCTGTCTGTCTGTCTGTCTGTCTGTCTGTCTGTCTGTCTGTCTGTCTGTCTGTCTGTCTGTCTGTCTGTCTGTCTCCTCTCTCTCTCTCTGTCTGTCTGTCTGTCTCCTCTCTCTCTCTGTCTGTCTGTCTGTCTGTCTGTCTCCTCTCCTCTGCTCTCTCCAGGTGACGAGGGCAGCGGCAGCAGCAGTGGCTGTACAGAGGGATGTACCACAGAGTTTGTGTTTGTGGGTCCAGAGGCCCCCGTGGTGGGAGCAGACAGGAGTGATGAGCGAGCTTCTGCTGCATCAGGCAACGCCCCACATCCCTCCAGACCCTCTCCCCTGCTACTGACCCTCTCTCTCACAGCCCTGTCCTGGTCCAAGAGATAATACCAGCTGGCCCGAGAGGACACCAGGACATTACCCCTGCTCCTGACCCTCTCTCTCACAGCCCCGTCCTGGTCCAAGAGATAATACCAGCTGGCCTGAGAGAACACCAGGACATTACTGCTACTCTGACTCTGGCACCAATCAGACAGCCAGCCAGCCGGTCGTCATACTAACTGTTAGTGTTCTCTAAACGGAACCAGAACAGGACAACCCTTTTGGATCCCCACCATGAAGAGATATGGTGACAGTAGTATACTGTAGTAGACTGAGGAGTGTTGTGAGTGCTGCATCCTGCTTTGTCCCCAAAGATCTCTCTGTTCTAATCTGTTCTGTTCTAATCTGTTCTGCTCTGTTCTGCTCTATTCTAATCTGTTCTGCTCTATTATAATCTGTTCTGCTCTAATCTGCTCTATTCTAATCTGTTCTGCTCTAATCTGTTCTGCTCTGCTCTGCTCTGTTCTAATCTGTTCTGCTCTACTCTATTCTAATCTGTTCTGCTCTATTCTAATCTGTTCTGCTCTGTTCTGCTCTGCTCCAATCTGTTCTGCTCTAATCTGTTCTGCTCTATTCTAATCTGTTCTGCTCTATTCTAATCTGTTCTGCTCTGTTCTGCTCTGCTCTAATCTGTTCTGCTCTAATCTGTTCTGCTCTATTCTAATCTGTTCTGTTCTGTTCTATTCTAATCTGTTCTGCTCTATTCTAATCTGTTCTGCTCTATTCTAATCTGTTCTGTTCTGTTCTATTCTAATCTGTTCTGCTCTATTCTAATCTGTTCTGCTCTATTCTAATCTGTTCTGCTCTATTCTAATCTGTTCTGCTCTATTCTAATCTGTTCTAATCTGCTCTGTTCTAATCTGTTCTAATCTTCTCTGTTCTGTTCTGTTCTGCTCTATTCTAATCTGTTCTGCTCTATTCTAATCTGTTCTAATCTGCTCTATTCTAATCTGTTCTAATCTGCTCTATTCTAATCTGTTCTGCTCTATTCTAATCTGTTCTGTTCTGCTCTATTCTAATCTGTTCTGCTCTATTCTAATCTGTTCTGCTCTATTCTATTCTGTTCTAATCTGTTCTGCTCTGTTCTGCTCTAATCTGTTCTAATCTGCTCTGCTCTAATCTGTTCTAATCTGCTCTGTTCTAATCTGTTCTGCTCTAATCTGTTCTAATCTGCTCTGGTCTAATCTGTTCTAATCTGCTCTGTTCTAATATGTTCTAATCTTCTCTCTTCTAATCTGTTCTAATCTACTCTGCTCTAATATGTTATAATCTGCTCTGCTCTAATCTTCTCTGTTCTAATCTGTTCTGTTCTGCTCTAATCTGTTCTGCTCTGTTCTGCTCTATTCTAATCTGTTCTGCTCTGTTCTGCTCTATTCTACTCTATTCTAATCTGTTCTGCTCTATTCTAATCTGTTCTAATCTGTTCTGCTCTGTTCTGCTCTAATCTGTTTTGCTCTATTCTAATCTGTTCTGTTCTAATCTGTTCTTCTCTGTTCTGCTCTAATCTGTTCTGCTCTAATCTGTTCTGCTCTGTTCTGCTCTAATCTGTTCTGCTCTGTTCTGCTCTGTTCTGCTCTATTCTAATCTGTTCTGCTCTGTTCTGCTCTATTCTATATCTGTTCTGCTCTAATCTGTTCTGCTCTAATTTGTTCTGCTCTATTCTAATCTGTTCTAATCTGTTCTGTTCTAATTTGTTCTGCTCTAATCTGTTCTGCTCTAATCTGTTCTGCTCTGCTCTGTCTAATCTGTTCTGCTCTATTCTAATCTCTTCTGCTCTATTCTAATATGTTCTGCTCTGCTCTATTCTAATCCGTTCTACTCTATTCTGCTCTGTTCTAATCTGTTCTGCTCTATTCTAATCTGTTCTAATCTGCTCTGTTCTAATCTGTTCTAATCTTCTCTGTTCTAATCTGTTCTGTTCTAATCTGTTCTGTTCTAATCTGTTCTGCTCTAATCTGTTATAATCTGCTCTGCTCTAATCTGTTATAATCTGCTCTGCTCTAATCTGTTCTAATCTGCTCTGTTCTAATCTGTTCTAATCTTCTCTGTTCTAATCTGTTCTGTTCTGTTCTGCTCTGTTCTGCTCTAATCTGTTCTGCTCTAATCTGTTCTGCTCTATTCTAATCTGTTCTGCTCTATTCTAATCTGTTCTCCTCTATTCTAATCTGTTCTCCTCTATTCTAATCTGTTCTGCTCTAATCTGTTCTGCTCTGTTCTGCTCTAATCTGTTCTGCTCTATTCTAATCTGTTCTGCTCTATTCTGTTCTTCTCTGTTCTGCTCTAATCTGTTCTGCTCTATTCTGCTCTGTTCTGCTCTAATCTGTTCTGCTCTGTTCTGCTCTAATCTGTTCTGCTCTATTCTAATCTGTTCTGCTCTGTTCTGCTCTGTTCTGCTCTATTCTAATCTGTTCTGCTCTAATCTGTTCTGCTCTATTCTAATCTGTTCTAATATGTTCTGCTCTATTCTAATCCGTTCTGCTCTATTCTGCTCTGTTCTAATCTGTTCTGCTCTATTCTAATCTCTTCTGCTCTATTCTAATCTGTTCTGCTCTAATCTGTTCTGCTCTATTCTAATCTGTTCTGCTCTATTCTAATCTGTTCTCCTCTATTCTAATCTGTTCTCCTCTATTCTAATCTGTTCTGCTCTAATCTGTTCTGCTCTGTTCTGCTCTAATCTGTTCTGCTCTATTCTAATCTGTTCTGCTCTATTCTGTTCTTCTCTGTTCTGCTCTAATCTGTTCTGCTCTATTCTGCTCTGTTCTGCTCTAATCTGTTCTGCTCTGTTCTGCTCTAATCTGTTCTGCTCTATTCTAATCTGTTCTGCTCTGTTCTGCTCTGTTCTGCTCTATTCTAATCTGTTCTGCTCTAATCTGTTCTGCTCTATTCTAATCTGTTCTAATATGTTCTGCTCTATTCTAATCCGTTCTGCTCTATTCTGCTCTGTTCTAATCTGTTCTGCTCTATTCTAATCTCTTCTGCTCTATTCTAATCTGTTCTGCTCTAATCTAATCTGTTCTAATCTGTTCTAATCTTCTCTGTTCTAATCTGCTCTGTTCTAATCTGTTCTAATCTTCTCTGTTCTAATCTGTTCTGCTCTAATCTGTTATAATCTTCTCTGCTCTAATCTGTTCTAATCTGCTCTGTTCTAATCTGTTCTAATCTTCTCTGTTCTAATCTGTTCTGCTCTGTTCTGCTCTAATCTGTTCTTCTCTAATCTGTTCTGCTCTATTCTAATCTGCTCTGCTCTATTCTAATCTGTTCTAATCTGTTCTGTTCCAATCTGTTCTAATCTATTCTGCTCTAATCTGTTCTGCTCTATTCTAATCTGTTCTAATCTGTTCTGCTCTAATCTGTTCTGCTTTGTTCTGCTCTAATCTGTTCTGTTCCGTTTTGCTCTAATCTGTTCTGCTCTTTTCTAATCTGTTCTAATTTGTTCTAATCTGTTCTGCTCTAATCTGTTCTGCTCTAATCTGTTCTGCTCTAATCTGTCTAATCTGTTCTGTTCCGCTTTGTTCTAATCTGTTCTGCTCTATTCTAATCTCTTCTGCTCTAATCTGTTCTGCTCTGCTCTGTCTAATCTGTTCTGTTCCGCTTTGTTCTAATCCGTTCTGCTCTATTCTGCTCTATTCTAATCTGTTCTGCTCTATTCTGTTCTGCTCTTCTCTATTCTAATCTGTTCTGCTCTATTCTGCTCTATTCTAATCTGTTCTGCTCTATTCTGTTCTGCTCTTCTCTTCTCTTCCCCTTTTCTCCAAACCAACCAACTGCTTCTCCCCTTTTCTCCAAACCAACCAACTGCTTCTCCCCTTTTCTCCAAACCAACCAACTGCTTCTCCCCTTAACTCTGACTGAACAACAACATGCTCTTTCTCTCCTGGAGAGACAGAATGAGAACACAATTTAGAGCGATGATGATGATGATGATGATGATGATGATGATGATGATGATGATGATGATGATGATGATGATGATGAATTTAAAAATACATGAGATTATATTTGTCTTTCTTTGTAAAGCAGAATTATGAAACCTTCAAAATGAACAGAACAGAAAAGAAATAGAGAACCCCGAGAAGGTTCTGTTAGTTCCTACATCCTCCCACAACAGACAGAGAAGGTTCTGTTAGGACCTACATCCTCCCACAACAGACAAGATTCTGCTAGGACCTACATCCTCCCACAACAGACAGAGAAGGTTATGTTAGGACCTACATCCTCCCACAACAGACAGAGAAGGTGCTGTTAGGACCTACATCCTCCCACAACAGACAGAGGAGGTTATGTTAGGACCTACATCCTCCCACAACAGACAGAGAAGGTTCTGTTAGGACCTACATCATCCCACAACAGACAGAGAGAAGGTTCTGTTAGGACCTACATCCTCCCACAAGAGACAGAGAAGGTTCTGTTAGGACCTACATCCTCCCACAACAGAGAGAAGGTTCTGTTAGGACCTACATCCTCCCACAACAGAGGAGAAGGTTCTGTTAGGACCTACATCCTCCCACAACAGACAGAGAAGGTTCTGTTAGGACCTACATCCTCCCACAACAGAGAGAATGTTCTGTTAGGACCTACATCCTCCCACAACAGAGAGAGAAGGTTCTGTTAGGACCTACATCCTCCCACAACAGAGAGAGAATGTTCTGTTAGGACCTACATCCTCCCACAACAGAGAGAGAAGGTTCTGTTAGGACCTACATCCTCCCACAACAGACAGAGAAGGTTCTGTTAGGACCTACATCCTCCCACAACAGAGAGAAGGTTCTGTTAGGACCTACATCCTCCCACAACAGACAGAGAAGGTTATGTTAGGACCTACATCCTCCCACAACAGACAGAGAAGGTTCTGTTAGGACCTACATCCTCCCACAACAGAGGGAGAAGGTTCTGTTAGGACCTACATCCTCCCACAACAGAGGGAGAAGGTTCTGTTAGGACCTACATCCTCCCACAACAGAGGGAGAAGGTTCTGTTAGGACCTACATCCTCCCACAACAGAGGGAGAAGGTTCTGTTAGGACCTACATCCTCCCACAACAGACAGAGAAGGTTCTGTTAGGACCTACATCCTCCCACAACAGACAGAGAAGGTTCTGTTAGGACCTACATCCTCCCACAACAGAGGGAGAAGGTTCTGTTAGGACCTACATCCTCCCACAACAGACAGAGAAGGTTCTGTTAGGACCTACATCCTCCCACAACAGACAGAGAAGGTTCTGTTAGGACCTACATCCTCCCACAACAGACAGAGAAGGTTCTGTTAGGACCTACATCCTCCCACAACAGACAGAGAAGGTTCTGTTAGGACCTACATCCTCCCACAACAGACAGAGAGAGAGAAACAGTGAATGAATGTTCCACTGTATCAGAATAATTTGGAGTCAGCATGACAGGGTCAGAGACACAGAAAGACTGTTGTTTTCTACCCACCAGCTACACAACACATCAGCCAGTCAACCATGTTTTCCTGCTGTGAAGTCCATTGATGTTGTTACTGTTCTAGAACAGAGCAGGTCTACATCCCACAAGACACCCTGTTTTCTACATAGTGCTGCTATAGGGCTATGGTCTAAAGTAGTGCACTATATATAGGGAATAGGGTTCCATAGGGCTCTGGTCTAAAGTAGTGCACTATATAGGGAATAGGGTTCTACAGGGCCCTGGTCTAAAGTAGTGTAATATATAGGGAATAGGGTTCTATAGGGCCCTGGTCTAAAGTAGTGCACTATATATAGGGAATATGGTTCTATAGGGCCCTCGTCTAAAGTAGTAGTGTAATATATATGGAATAGGGTTCTATAGGGCCCTGGTCTAAAGTAGTGCACTATATATAGGGAATAGGGCTCTATAGGGCCCTGGTCTAAAGTAGTGAACTATATAGGGAATATGATTCTATAGGGCCCTGGTCAAATGTAGTGCACTATATAGGGAATATGATTCTATAGGGCCCTGGTTGAATGTAGTGCACTATATAGGGAATATGATTCTATAGGGCCCTGGTCGAATGTAGTGCACTATATAGGGATAATGGTTCTATAGGGCCCTGGACTAAAGCAGTGCACTATATAGGGAATTGGGCTCTATAGGTCCCTGGTCAACAGTAGTGCACTATATATAGGGAATAGGGTTCTATAGGGCCCTGGACTAAAGCAGTGCACTATATAGGGAATAGGGCTCTATAGGTCCCTGGTCAACAGTAGTGCACTATATATAGGGAATAGGGTTCTATAGGTCCCTGGTCAACAGTAGTGCACTATATATAGGGAATAGGGCTCTATAGGGCCCTGGTCTAAGGTAGTGCACTATATAGGGAATAGGGTTCTATAGGGCCCTGGTCTAAAGTAGTGCACTATATAGGGAATAGGGTTCTATAGGGCCCTGGTCTAAAGTAGTGCACTATATAGGGAATAGGGTTCTATAGGGCCCTGGACTAAAGCAGTGCACTATATAGGGAATAGGGCTCTATAGGTCCCTGGTCAACAGTAGTGCACTATATATAGGGAATAGGGTTCTATAGGTCCCTGGTCAACAGTAGTGCACTATATATAGGGAATAGGGCTCTATAGGGCCCTGGTCTAAGGTAGTGCACTATATAGGGAATAGGGTTCTATAGGGCCCTGGTCTAAAGTAGTGCACTATATAGGGAATAGGGTTCTATAGGGCCCTGGTCTAAAGTAGTGCACTATATAGGGAATAGGGTTCTATAGGGCCCTGGTCTAAAGTAGTGCACTATATATAGGGAATAGGGTTCTATAGGGCCCTGGTCTAAAGTAGTGCACTATATAGGGAATAGGGTTCTATAGGGCCCTGGTCTAAAGTAGTGCACTATATATAGGGAATAGGGTTCTATAGGTCCCTGGTCAACAGTAGTGCACTATATATAGGGAATAGGGCTCTATTTGGGACACAGAGCAGCCTCTCCCATGGTCTCGCTCCTCTCAGTTAATTGCACAATTGCTAAAGTTTAATAAAGTTCTCACGTCTTAGGATGATAAATTAGTTTTTATATTCGCTAGACTCCAGCTGTTGAGAAAAATGGCAGGAAACATTTGATTTTTTTCACGATAGAGAGAGAGAAGGTCATCTATTTAGGGGATTAACGTTGGGTAATTACCAGATCCTGTTCCTTTAACTAAGAGGCTGGGTTCCTACCACATCCTGTTCCTTTAACTAAGAGGCTGGGTTCCTACCACATCCTGTTCCTTTAACTAAGAGCCTGGGTTCCTACCACATCCTGTTCCTTTAACTAAGGGCCTGGGTTCCTACCACATCCTGTTCCTTTAACTAAGAGGCTGGGCTGGGTTCCTACCACATCCTGTTCCTTTAACTAAGAGGCTGGGCTGGGTTCCTACCACATCCTGTTCCTTTAACTAAGGGCCTGGGTTCCTACCACATCCTGTTCCTTTAACTAAGGGCCTGGGTTCCTACCACATCCTGTTCCTTTAACTAAGAGGCTGGGCTGGGTTCCTACCACATCCTGTTCCTTTAACTAAGGGCCTGGGTTCCTACCACATCCTGTTCCTTTAACTAAGGGCCTGGGTTCCTACCACATCCTGTTCCTTTAACTAAGGGCCTGGGTTCCTACCACATCCTGTTCCTTTAACTAAGGGCCTGGGTTCCTACCACATCCTGTTCCTTTAACTAAGAGGCTGGGTTCCTACCACATCCTGTTCCTTTAACTAAGAGGCTGGGTTCCTACCACATCCTGTTCCTTTAACTAAGAGGCTGGGTTCCTACCACATCCTGTTCCTTTAATTAAGAGGCTGGGTTCCTACCACATCCTGTTCCTTTAACTAAGAGGCTGGGCTGGGTTCCTACCACATCCTGTTCCTTTAACTAAGAGGCCGGGCTGGGTTCCTACCACATCATGTCCCTTTAACTAAGAGGCTGGGTTCCTACCACATCCTGTTCCTTTAATTAAGAGGCTGGGTTCCTACCACATCCTGTTCCTTTAACTAAGAGGCTGGGTTCCTACCACATCCTGTTCCTTTAACTAAGAGGCTGGGCTGGGTTCCTACCACATCCTGTTCCTTTAACTAAGAGGCTGGGCTGGGTTCCTACCACATCCTGTCCCTTTAATAACTAAGGGCCTGGGCTTCTACCACATCCTGTCACTATGGAGGAGCTCTCAGGTAGCAACCAGGCACATGTCCCAAATGACACCCCATTAGAGCACTACACGGGGAGCCAGAGATCAGCTCCCCATTAGAGCACTAAACAGGGAACCAGAGTTCATCTCCCCATTAGAGCACTAAACAGGGAGCCAGAGATCAACTCCCCATTAGAGCACTAAACAGGGAGCCAGAGATCAGCTCCCCATTAGAGCACTAAACAGGGAGCCAGAGATCAACTCCCCATTAGAGCACTAAACAGGGAGCCAGAGATCAACTCCCCATTAGAGCACTAAACAGGGAACCAGAGTTCATCTCCCCATTCATCTCCCCATTAGAGCACTCCATTAGAGTTCAGAGATCTCCCCATTAGAGCACTAAACAGGGAACCAGAGTTCAATCTCCCCATTAGAGCACTAAACAGGGAGCCAGAGATCAGCTCCCCATTAGAGCACTAAACAGGCAACCAGAGATCTTAGATCCCTAGGGACCAGGAGGCTTGTGGGTCCTCAGTCCTTTTCTCTCTGTCCCATAGTAAAGGTGTGTGTAATAGTGTAATTTGGGACTCAGTCCTTTCCTCTCTGTCCCATAGTAAAGGTGTGTGTAATAGAGTTTAATTTGGGACTCAGCCCTAGAGACCAGGAGGCTTGTGGGTCTTTAGTCCTTTCCTCTCTGTCCCATAGTAAAGGTGTGTGTAATAGAGTGTAATTTGGGACTCAGCCCTAGAGACCAGGAGGCTTGTGGATCTTTAGTCCTTTCCTCTCTGTCCCATAGTAAAGGTGTGTGTAATAGTGTAATTTGGGACTCAGTCCTTTCCTCTCTGTCCCATAGTAAAGGTGTGTGTAATAGAGTGTAATTTGGGACTCAGCCCTAGAGACCAGGAGGCTTGTGGGTCCTCAGTCCTTTCCTCTCTGTCCCATAGTAAAGGTGTGTGTAATAGAGTGTAATTTGGGACTCAGCCCTAGAGACCAGGAGGCTTGTGGGTCTTTAGTCCTTTCCTCTCTGTCCCATAGTAAAGGTGTGTGTAATAGAGTGTAATTTGGGACTCAGCCCTAGAGACCAGGAGGCTTGTGGGTCTTTAGTCCTTTCCTATCTGTCCCATAGTAAAGGTGTGTGTAATAGAGTGTAATTTGGGACTCAGCCCTAGAGACCAGGAGGCTTGTGGGTCCTCAGTCCGTTCCTCTCTGTCCCATAGTAAAGGTGTGCGTCTGAATCGAGCCCGCGGGGAATAGAGTGTAATTCTACATCCTGTTGTTGTGGTCAGAAATATTATTATCATCCTTCTACTACACACAGTTATGTTGTTCATTTACTTGGGGATGATTTAGCCTTTCTGATAGTGTATCAATAAACATTTAAACTCCGTCCTCCCCACAGACAGAAAGGCTTGTTGTTGCTTCAGGGCAGCGCTGTGCCATAAGGGTACTGTAACACCAAAGAAAATATGTTTTTGTTTTTTGTTTTTTTCTGAACATTTATTGATTCACTTTTTTTGTTGTAGAAACAAGCAGTCTTTTCATGAAACAAAATGACAAGTTGTTCATATATTTTAAACCTGATTCTGTGGTCTGTTGTTCCTCTCTGTCACTATGAGAGGGGGACGATCCTACCTGGACAACGAGGCTCCTTTCACCCATAGAATGACTCGGAGTCCATTGTCTGTTATTGTCAGTGGATCTGTTGGCAAAAACACATTGACCAAGGCCATCCATTGTCTGTTATTATCAGTGGAGGCCATCCATTGTCTGTTATTGTCAGTGGAGGCCATCCATTGTCTGTTATTATCAGTGGATCTGTTGGCAGAAACACAGTGACCAAGGCCATCCATTGTCTGTTATTATCAGTGGAGGCCATCCATTGTCTGTTATTATCAGTGGAGGCCATCCATTGTCTGTTATTATCAGTGGAGGCCATCCATTGTCTGTTATTATCAGTGGAGGCCATCCATTGTCTGTTATTATCAGTGGAGGCCATCCATTGTCTGTTATTATCAGTGGAGGCCATCCATTGTCTGTTATTATCAGTGGAGGCCATCCATTGTCTGTTATTATCAGTGGAGGCCATCCATTGTCTGTTATTATCAGTGGAGGCCATCCATTGTCTGTTATTGTCAGTGGATCTGTGGGCAGAAACACAGTGACCAAGGCCATCCATTGTCTGTTATTATCAGTGGAGGCCATCCATTGTCTGTTATTATCAGTGGAGGCCATCCATTGTCTGTTATTATCAGTGGATCTGTGGGCAGAAACACAGTGACCAAGGCCATCATTTTACATCACGTCTTTATTTCCCTGCACAACGTTTCCTTGAGGCAACAACAAAAAAGTACACAATATTAATTTAAAAAAATATATATTATGTTCGAAACCAATCAAATATGATTATTTAGAGGTTCCTACACAAGTACATATATTTTTTTATTTATTGTCAAGTTATTTCTATTTAAACATGCAGCATAATGAGATGTATCTTATGTCTTCGCTCAAACCACTCAGTCATGATATTCTGCTTCCTGAAATAATGCCCCTCCCCCAGGTCATACATCATACTAACTTCAAACCACTCAGTCATGATATTCTGCTTCCTGAAATAATGCCCTCCCCAGGTCATACATCATACTAACTTCAAACCACTCAGTCATGATATTCTGCTTCCTGAAATAATGCCCCTCCCCAGGTCATACATCATACTAACTTCAAACCACTCAGTCATGATATTCTGCTTCCTGAAATAATGCCCCTCCCCCAGGTCATACATCATACTAACTTCAAACCACTCAGTCATGATATTCTGCTTCCTGAAATAATGCCCCTCCCCCAGGTCATACATCATACTAACTTCAAACCACTCAGTCATGATATTCTGCTTCCTGAAATAATGCCCCTCCCCCAGGTCATACATCATACTAACTTCAAACCACTCAGTCATGATATTCTGCTTCCTGAAATAATGCCCTCCCCCAGGTCATACATCATACTAACTTCAAACCACTCAGTCATGATATTCTGCTTCCTGAAATAATGCCCCTCCCCCAGGTCATACATCATACTAACTTCAAACCACTCAGTCATGATATTCTGCTTCCTGAAATAATGCCCCTCCCCAGGTCATACATCATACTAACTTCAAACCACTCAGTCATGATATTCTGCTTCCTGAAATAATGCCCCTCCCCAGGTCATACATCATACTAACTTCAAACCACTCAGTCATGATATTCTGCTTCCTGAAATAATGCCCCTCCCCAGGTCATACATCATACTAACTTCAAACCACTCAGTCATGATATTCTGCTTCCTGAAATAATGCCCCTCCCCCAGGTCATACATCATACTAACTTCAAACCACTCAGTCATGATATTCTGCTTCCTGAAATAATGCCCCTCCCCCAGGTCATACATCATACTAACTTCAAACCACTCAGTCATGATATTCTGCTTCCTGAAATAATGCCCCTCCCCCAGGTCATACATCATACTAACTTCAAACCACTCAGTCATGATATTCTGCTTCCTGAAATAATGCCCCTCCCCCAGGTCATACATCATACCAGCTTCTGCACCTCACTGGGATGGTTTACAGACGTCATCACATGGGGCGGCAGGGTAGCCTAGTGGTTAGAGCGTTGGACTAGTAACCGAAAGGTTGCATGTTCAAATCCCCGTGCTGACAAGGTACAAATCTAGTAAAATGCCTAGTAAAATAAAGGTAAAATTTAAAAAAATAAAAAATAAAAAACATATTGTCATGTGGAGAAATGGGAAAACATTCACATGGGACTGTGTTTGAAGGGCAAAACGGATTTTTGGTCTATTCAGTTGCCCAGTTGGGCAGTTACGGCAGAGTATCAATGTTTGGCTTTTTTAAAAATAACTATCCCAAAAGAGATCTACCATCATGGTTATTGGTTTGATCTATTTGAGTTTTAATACTTTTAATAGTGTTTGATGTGATGTCTTGTCCGACAGAGAGACGAGGTACTACGTTTTAATTTGGCACTTAAAGGTCTATGTTTTTAAAGGGAGAAGTGAGGAGCACATTTTAATAGCATCAAGTTATTCCCACAGCACACTGCTGCTGCATTACACTAGTCGGGGTGGATCGAGACGTTATTCCCCACAGCGCACTGCTGCTGCATTACACTAGTCGGGGTGGACCGAGACGTTATTCCCACAGCACACTGCTGCTGCATTACACTAGTCGGGGTGGATCGAGACGTTATTCCCACAGCACACTGCTGCTGCATTACACTAGTCGGGGTGGATCGAGACGTTATTCCCACAGCGCATTGCTGCAATACACTAGTCGGGGTGGATCGAGACGTTATTCCCACAGTGCACTGCTGCTGCATTACACTAGTCGGGGTGGATCGAGACGTTATTCCCACAGTGCATTGCTGCTGCATTACACTAGTCGGCTGCTGCATTACACTAGTCGGGGTGGATCGAGACGTTATTCCCCACAGAGCACTGCTGCTGCATTACACTAGTCGGGGTGGATCGAGACGTTATTCCCACAGCGCATTGCTGCTGCATTACACTAGTCGGGGTGGATCGAGACGTTATTCCCACAGTGCACTGCTGCTGCATTACACTAGTCGGGGTGGATCGAGACGTTATTCCCACAGTGCATTGCAGCATTACACTAGTCGGGGTGGATCGAGACGTTATTCCCACAGTGCACTGCTGCATTACACTAGTCGGGGTGGATCGAGACGTTATTCCCACAGTGCATTGCAGCATTACACTAGTCGGGGTGGATTGAGACGTTATTCCCACAGTGCACTGCTGCATTACACTAGTCGGGGTGGATCGAGACGTTATTCCCCACAGCGCATTGCAGCATTACACTAGTCGGGGTGGATCGAGACGTTATTCCCACAGTGCACTGCTGCTGCATTACACTAGTCGGGGGTGGATCGAGACGTTATTCCCACAGTGCACTGCTGCTGCATTACACTAGTCGGGGTGGATCGAGACGTTATTCCCACACTGCTGCTGCATTACACTAGTCGGGGTGGATCGAGACGTTATTCCCACAGAGCACTGCTGCTGCATTACACTAGTCGGGGTGGATCGAGGCGTTATTCCCCACAGTGCACTGCTGCATTACACTAGTCGGGGGTGGATCGAGACGTTATTCCCACAGTGCATTGCAGCATTGCACTAGTCGGGGTGGATCGAGACGTTATTCCCACAGTGCACTGCTGCTGCATTACACTAGTCGGGTGGATCGAGACGTTATTCCCACAGAGCACTGCTGCTGCATTACACTAGTCGGGGTGGATCGAGACGTTATTCCCACAGCGCATTGCTGCTGCATTACACTAGTCGGGGTGGATCGAGACGTTATTCCCACAGAGCACTGCTGCTGCATTACACTAGTCGGGGTGGATCGAGACGTCCGTAATACGAGCAGACATGCCTTACCATTGTCTTTAAAGAATAGGTAAATGGATGTTTGTTTGGGATGTTCTTACACGTTCCTGTTTACAGAATAATTATGAATGAGTACAAATGAAGATGTTATTTAAAAAATAAACTGAGACCTGTCCCCTTCTATTAATAAAATAAACTGTCTTTTGATGACTTACAGTTTCAATACAATGTATCACTTTGATGTATGACTGCATCACTGCCCATGAACCTCTGAGATGTCCCCTTCTATAGGACCACCATCACTGAGACCTGTCCCCTTCTATAGGTCCACCATCACTGAGACATGTCCCCTTCTATAGGTCCACCATCACTGAGACATGTCCCCTTCTATAGGTCCACCATCACTGAGACATGTCCCCTTCTATAGGTCCACCATCACTGAGACCTGTCCCCTTCTATAGGTCCACCATCACTGAGACATGTCCCCTTCTATAGGTCCACCATCACTGAGACATGTCCCCTTCTATAGGTCCACCATCACTGAGACATGTCCCCTTCTATAGGTCCACCATCACTGAGACCTGTCCCCTTCTATAGGTCCACCATCACTGAGACATGTCCCCTTCTATAGGTCCACCATCACTGAGACCTGTCCCCTTCTATAGGTCCACCATCACTGAGACATGTCCCCTTCTATAGGTCCACCATCACTGAGACATGTCCCTTCTATAGGTCCACCATCACTGAGACATGTCCCCTTCTATAGGTCCACCATCACTGAGACAAAGACCTGTCTGAGATGTCCCCTTCTATAGGACCACCATCACTGAGACAAAGACCTGTCTGAGATGTCCCCTTCTATAGGACCACCATCACTGAGACATGTCCCCTTCTATAGGTCCACTATCACTGAGACAAAGACCTGTCTGAGATGTCCCCTTCTATAGGTCCACCATCACTGAGACAAAGACCTGTCTGAGATGTCCCCTTCTACAGGTCACCATCACTGAGACAAAGACCTGTCTGAGATGTCCCCTTCTATAGGACCACCATCACTGAGACATGTCCCCTTCTATAGGTCCACCATCACTGAGACATGTCCCCTTCTATAGGTCCACCATCACTGAGACATGTCCCCTTCTATAGGTCCACCATCACTGAGACATGTCCCCTTCTATAGGTCCACCATCACTGAGACATGTCCCCTTCTATAGGTCCACCATCACTGAGACATGTCCCCTTCTATAGGTCCACCATCACTGAGACATGTCCCCTTCTATAGGTCCACCATCACTGAGACATGTCCACTTCTATAGGTCCACCATCACTGAGACATGTCCCCTTCTATAGGTCCACCATCACTGAGACAAAAACCTGTCTGAGATGTCCCCTTCTACAGGTCACCATCACTGAGACAAAGACCTGTCTGAGATGTCCCCTTCTATAGGACCACCATCACTGAGACATGTCCCCTTCTATAGGTCCACCATCACTGAGACATGTCCCCTTCTATAGGTCCACCATCACTGAGACATGTCCCCTTCTATAGGTCCACCATCACTGAGACATGTCCCCTTCTATAGGTCCACCATCACTGAGACAAAGACCTGTCTGAGATGTCCCCTTCTACAGGTCACCATCACTGAGACAAAGACCTGTCTGAGATGTCCCCTTCTATAGGACCACCATCACTGAGACATGTCCCCTTCTATAGGTCCACTATCACTGAGACAAAGACCTGTCTGAGATGTCCCCTTGTACAGGTCACCATCACTGAGACATGTCCCCTTCTATAGGTCCACCATCACTGAGACCTGTCCCCTTCTATAGGTCCACCATCACTGAGACAAAGACCTGTCAGAGATGTCCCCTTCTATAGGTCCACCATCACTGAGACATGTCCCCTTCTATAGGTCCACCATCACTGAGACATGTCCCCTTCTATAGGTCCACCATCACTGAGACATGTCCCCTTCTATAGGTCCACCATCACTGAGACATGTCCCCTTCTATAGGTCCACCATCACTGAGACAAAGACCTGTCAGAGATGTCCCCTTCTATAGGTCCACCATCACTGAGACATGTCCCCTTCTATAGGTCCACCATCACTGAGACATGTCCCCTTCTATAGGTCCACCATCACTGAGACATGTCCCCTTCTACAGGTCCACCATCACTGAGACCTGTCCCCTTCTACAGGTCCACCATCACTGAGACATGTCCCCTTCTATAGGTCCACCATCACTGAGACATGTCCCCTTCTATAGGTCCACCATCACTGAGACATGTCCCCTTCTATAGGTCCACCATCACTGAGACCTGTCCCCTTCTTTAGGTCCACCATCACTGAGACATGTCCCCTTCTATAGGTCCACCATCACTGAGACATGTCCCCTTCTATAGGTCCACCATCACTGAGACCTGTCCCCTTCTATAGGTCCACCATCACTGAGACATGTCCCCTTCTATAGGTCCACCATCACTGAGACATGTCCCCTTCTATAGGTCCACCATCACTGAGACATGTCCCCTTCTATAGGTCCACCATCACTGAGACAAAGACCTGTCAGAGATGTCCCCTTCTATAGGTCCACCATCACTGAGACATGTCCCCTTCTATAGGTCCACCATCACTGAGACATGTCCCCTTCTATAGGTCCACCATCACTGAGACATGTCCCCTTCTACAGGTCCACCATCACTGAGACCTGTCCCCTTCTACAGGTCCACCATCACTGAGACATGTCCCCTTCTATAGGTCCACCATCACTGAGACATGTCCCCTTCTATAGGTCCACCATCACTGAGACATGTCCCCTTCTATAGGTCCACCATCACTGAGACCTGTCCCCTTCTTTAGGTCCACCATCACTGAGACATGTCAGAGATGTCCTTCTATAGGACCTATAGAAGGGGACATCTCTGACATGTCTCAGTGATGGTGGACCTAAAGAAGGGACATCTCTGACAGGTCTCAGTGATGGTGGACCTATAGAAGGGGACATCTCTGACAGGTCTCAGTGATGGTGGACTTATAGAAGAGGACATGTCTCAGTGATGGTGGACCTATAGAAGGGGACATCTCTGACAGGTCTCAGTGATGGTGGACCTATAGAGGGACATCTCTGACATGTCTCAGTGATGGTGGACCTAAAGAAGGGGACATCTCTGACAGGTCTTTGTCTCAGTGATGGTGGACCTATAGGGGACAGGTCTCAGTGATGGTGGACCCATAGAAGGGGACATCACTGAGACCTGTCAGACCTGTCCCCTTCTATAGGTCCACCATCACTGAGACATGTCAGAGATGTGCCCTTCTATAGGTCCACCATCACTGAGACATGTCCCCTTCTATAGGTCCACCATCACTGAGACATGTCAGAGATGTCCCCTTCTATAGGTCCACCATCACTGAGACATGTCCCCTTCTATAGGTCCACCATCACTGAGACATGTCCCCTTCTATAGGTCCACCATCACTGAGACATTTCAGAGATGTCCCCTTCTATAGGTCCACCATCACTGAGACATGTCCCCTTCTATAGGTCCACCATCACTGAGACATGTCCCCTTCTATAGGTCCACCATCACTGAGACATGTCCCCTTCTATAGGTCCACCATCACTGAGACCTGTCCCCTTCTATAGGTCCACCATCACTGAGACATGTCCCCTTCTATAGGTCCACCATCACTGAGACATGTCCCCTTCTATAGGTCCACCATCACTGAGACATGTCCCCTTCTATAGGTCCACCATCACTGAGACATGTCCCCTTCTATAGGTCCACCATCACTGAGACATTTCAGAGATGTCCCCTTCTATAGGTCCACCATCACTGAGACATGTCCCCTTCTATAGGTCCACCATCACTGAGACATGTCCCCTTCTATAGGTCCACCATCACTGAGACATGTCCCCTTCTATAGGTCCACCATCACTGAGACATGTCCCCTTCTATAGGTCCACCATCACTGAGACATGTCCCCTTCTATAGGTCCACCATCACTGAGACATGTCCCCTTCTATAGGTCCACCATCACTGAGACATGTCCCCTTCTATAGGTCCACCATCACTGAGACATGTCCCCTTCTATAGGTCCACCATCACTGAGACATGTCCCCTTCTATAGGTCCACCATCACTGAGACATGTCCCCTTCTATAGGTCCACCATCACTGAGACATGTCCCCTTCTATAGGTCCACCATCACTGAGACATTTCAGAGATGTCCCCTTCTATAGGTCCACCATCACTGAGACATGTCCCCTTCTATAGGTCCACCATCACTGAGACATGTCCCCTTCTATAGGTCCACCATCACTGAGACATGTCCCCTTCTATAGGTCCACCATCACTGAGACATGTCCCCTTCTATAGGTCCACCATCACTGAGACATGTCCCCTTCTATAGGTCCACCATCACTGAGACATGTCCCCTTCTATAGGTCCACCATCACTGAGACATGTCCCCTTCTATAGGTCCACCATCACTGAGACATGTCCCCTTCTATAGGTCCACCATCACTGAGACATGTCCCCTTCTATAGGTCCACCATCACTGAGACATGTCCCCTTCTATAGGTCCACCATCACTGAGACATGTCCCCTTCTATAGGTCCACCATCACTGAGACATTTCAGAGATGTCCCCTTCTATAGGTCCACCATCACTGAGACATGTCCCCTTCTATGAGGTCCACCATCACTGAGACATTTCAGAGATGTCCCCTTCTATAGGTCCACCATCACTGAGACATGTCCCCTTCTATAGGTCCACCATCACTGAGACATGTCCCCTTCTATAGGTCCACCATCACTGAGACATGTCAGAGATGTCCCCTTCTATAGGTCCACCATCACTGAGACAAAGACAAAGAAAATGGTAAGTCATTAGTTTTATGAAACTCGGTCAGTTATATCTGAGAATATTTTTAAAACAATACTTTATTTCAAATGTAGGTGTCCTTTAAGTTATGTGGAAATGCAGATTGAGCTCATACATTATGTAGGTGATTCGTTTTAGTGTGCGTCCCTATTCCATGTATAGTGCACTACTGACCAGAAGAGTACGACAGTTAACCCATTGGCCCTGGACAAAGTAGTGCACTAAACAGGGTGCCGATTGGGACGTGGCGGGGTAAAGAGAAAGTGATGATGAGAGTTAATGATGACCTTGGGCCTAGCTAACAGGAATATACATGATTATAGGAGGACCAGCAGAGTGCTGCTGTACTGCTGATATACAGCTATTCTAATGTGTTAGTCACACGGTCTCCTGTGTATCACCGTGTTCCCATATCCTAGTAAAACCTTCATTCACCTGAAATAACCTCTGTTACTTCCAGAACACTTCATTTACTGTGGTTCTGTTGGACTACAGTGGTTCTGTACTGGTTCTGTTAGACTACAGTGGTTCTGTACTGGTTCTGTTGGACTACAGTGGTTCTGTTGGACTACAGTGGTTCTGTACTGGTTCTGTTAGACTACAGTGGTTCTGTACTGGTTCTGTTGGATTACAGTGGTTTTGTACTGGTTCTGTACTGGTTCTGTTGGACTACTGTGGTTCTGTACTGGTTCTGTTAGACTACAGTGGTTCTGTCATCTCTGTTAGACTACAGTGGTTCTGTACTGGTTCTGTTGGACTACAGTGGTTCTGTACTGGTTCTGTTGGACTACAGTGGTTCTGTACTGGTTCTGTACTGGTTATGTTGGACTACTGTGGTTCTGTACTGGTTCTGTTAGACTACAGTGGTTCTGTCGTCTCTGTTAGACTACAGTGGTTCTGTACTGGTTCTGTTGGACTACTGTGGTTCTGTACTGGTTCTGTTAGACTACAGTGGTTCTGTCGTCTCTGTTAGACTACAGTGGTTCTGTACTGGTTCTGTTAGACTACAGTGGTTCTGTCGTCTCTGTTAGACTACAGTGGTTCTGTACTGGTTCTGTTGGACTACAGTGGTTCTGTACTGGTTCTGTTAGACTACAGTGGTTCTGTACTGGTTCGGTTAGACTATAGTGGTTATGTTGGACTACTGTGGTTCTGTACTGGTTCTGTTGGACTACTGTGGTTCTGTACTGGTTCTGTTAGACTACAGTGGTTCTGTACTGGTTCTGTCAGACTACAGTGGTTCTGTTAGACTACAGTGGTTCTGTACTGGTTCTGTTAGACTACAGTGGTTCTGTTAGACTTCAGTGGTTCTGTACTGGTTCTGTTAGACTATAGTGGTTCTGTTAGACTACAGTGGTTCTGTTAGACTACAGTGGTTCTGTACTGGTTCTGTTATACTGTCAAACTGTTCTTGGTTTCTGCTCCATGTCCTCTCTCTCCCTCTAAACAGATTGAGTGTAGTCTGGCCCAGGAGTGTGAAGGTAAACGCAAAGGCTCTGGAGCAACAAACCGCCCTTGTTGTCTCTGCCTGGCCGGTTCCCCTCTTTCCACTGGGATTCTCTGCCTCTAAACCCTATTACAGGGGATGAGTCACTGGCTTACTGGTTCTCTTTCATGCCATCCCGAGGAGGGGTGCTTCACTTGAGTGGGTTGAGTGACTGATGTGATCTTCCTGTCTGGGTTGGCGCCCCCTTGGGTTTGTGTAGTGGGTGAGATCTTTGTGGGCTATACTCGGCCTTGTCTCAGGATAGTAAGTTGGTGGCTGAAGGTATCCTCGAGTGGTGTGGGGGCTGTGCCTTGGTAAAGTGGGTGGGGTTATATCCTGCCTGTCTGGGGGTGTCATCGGATGGGGCCACAGTGTCTCCTGACCCCTCCTGACTCAGCCTCCAGTATTTATGCTGCAGTAGTTTATATGTCGGGGTGCTAGGGTCAGTTTGTTATATCTGGAGTACTTCTCCTGTCTTATCTGGTGTCCTGTGTGAATTTCAGTATGCTCTCTCCAATTCAAATCAAATCAAAATCAAATCAAATCAAATTTATTTATATAGCCCTTCGTACATCAGCTGATATCTCAAAGTGCTGTACAGAAACCCAGCCTAAAACCCCAAACAGCAAGCAATGCAGGTGTAGAAGCACGTAGAAGTAGAATTCTCTCTCTTTCTCTCGGAGGATCTGAGCCCTAGGATCATGCCTCAGGAACACCTGGCATGATGACTCCTGGCTGCCCCCAGTCCACCTGGCCGTGCTGCTACTCCCGTTTCAACTGTTCTGCCTGCGGCTATGGAACCCTGACCTGTTCACCGGACGTGCTACCTGTCCCAGACCTGTTGTTTTCAACTCTCTCTCTCTCTACTGCACCTGCTGTCTCTAACTCTGAATGATAATCCCTTGAAACTGACATTTACTCCTGAGGTGCTGACTTGCTGCACCCTCTACAACCACTGTGACTATTATTATTTGACCCTGCTGGTCATTAATGAACGTTTGAACATCTTGTCCATGTTCTGTTATAATCTCCACCCGGCACAGCCAGTAGAGGACTGGTCACCCCTCAGAGCCTGGTTGCTCTGGTCTACCCAGTACAGCCAGTAGAGGACTGGTCACCCCTCAGAGCCTGGTTGCTCTGGTCTACCCAGTACAGCCAGTAGAGGACTGGCCATGTTTATTAACAATCCAAAAGGGGAAGGCAAGAGGATGGTCGTGGACAGGCAAAAGGTCAAAACCAGTTCAGAGTTCAGGAGGTACAGAATGGTCAGGCAGGCTGAATGGTCAGGCAGGTAGAATGGTCAGGCAGGAAGAATGGTCAGGCAGGCTGAATGGTCAGGCAGGCTGAATGGTCAGGCAGAATGGTCAGGCAGGTAGAATGGTCAGGCAGGTAGAATGGTCAGGCAGGAAGAATGGTCAGGCAGGCTGAATGGTCAGGCAGGCTGAATGGTCAGGCAGAATGGTCAGGCAGGTAGAATGGTCAGGCAGGTAGAATTGTCAGGCAGGCTGAATGGTCAGGCAGAATGGTCAGGAAGGTAGAATTGTCAGGCAGGTAGAATGGTCAGGCAGGCTGAATGGTCAGGCAGAATGGTCAGGCAGGTAGAATGATCAGGCAGGTAGAATGGTCAGGCAGGCTGAATGGTCAGGTAGAATGGTCAGGCAGGCTGAATGGTCAGGCTGAATGGTCAGGCAGGTAGAATGGTCAGGCAGGTAGAATGGTCAGGCAGGTAGAATGGTCAGGTAGAATGGTCAGGCAGGCTGAATGGTCAGGTAGAATGGTCAGGCAGGCTGAATGGTCAGGCTGAATGGTCAGGCAGGTAGAATGGTGAGGCAGAATGGTCAGGTAGAATGGTCAGGCAGGCTGAATGGTCAGGCAGGTAGAATGGTCAGGCAGGTAGAATGGTCAGGTAGGTAGAATGGTCAGGCAAGTAGAATGGTCAGGCAGGCTCGAGGTCAAGGCAGGCTCGAGGTCAGGGCAGGCAGACTGGTCAGGCAGGCTCGAGGTCAAGGCAGGCTCAATGGTCAGGCAGGCAGAATGGAGTCCAGAAAAACAGGACATCGGTCAAAACCGGGAGGACTAGAAGAAGATAAAAGCTTTGGGGAAACACGCTGGTTGACTTGAACATACAAGGTGAACTGGTACAGAGAGACAGGAAACAGAGGGATAAATACACTGGCACAGAGAGACAGGAAACACAGGGATAAATACACTGGTACAGAGAGACAGGAAACACAGGGATAAATACACTGGTAGAGAGACAGGAAACACAGGGATAAATACACCGAGAGACAGGAAACACAGGGATAAATACACTGGTACAGAGAGACAGGAAACACAGGGATAAATACACTGGTAGAGAGAGACAGGAAACACAGGGATAAATACACTGGCAGAGAGAGACAGGAAACACAGGGATAAATACACTGGTACAGAGAGACAGGAAACACAGGGATAAATACACTGGCACAGAGAGACAGGAAACACAGGGATAAATACACTGGTAGAGAGACAGGAAACACAGGGATAAATACACTGGCACAGAGAGACAGGAAACACAGGGATAAATACACTGGTAGAGAGACAGGAAACACAGGGATAAATACACTGGCACAGAGAGACAGGAAACACAGGGATAAGCACACTGGTACAGAGAGACAGGAAACACAGGGATAAATACACTGGTACAGAGAGACAGGAAACACAGGGATAAATACACTGGTAGAGAAACAGGAAACACAGGGATAAATACACTGGTATAGAGAGACAGGAAACACAGGGATAAATACACTGGTATAGAGAGACAGGAAACACAGGGATAAATCCACAGAGAGACAGGAAACACAGGGATAAATACACTGACACAGAGAGACAGGAAACACAGGGATAAATACACTGGTAGAGAGACAGGAAACACAGGGATAAATACACTGGTACAGAGAGACAGGAAACACAGGGATAAATACACTGGTACAGAGAGACAGGAAACACAGGGATAAATACACTGACACAGAGAGACAGGAAACACAGGGATAAATACACTGGTACAGAGAGACAGGAAACACAGGGATAAATACACTGGTAGAGAGACAGGAAACACAGGGATAAATACACTGGTACAGAGAGACAGGAAACACAGGGATAAATCCACAGAGAGACAGGAAACACAGGGATAAATACACTGGCACAGAGAGACAGGAAACACAGGGATAAATACACTGGTACAGAGAGACAGGAAACACAGGGATAAATACACTGGTACAGAGAGACAGGAAACACATGGATAAATACACTGGTAGAGAGACAGGAAACACAGGGATAAATACACTGGTACAGAGAGACAGGAAACACAGGGATAAATACACTGGTACAGAGAGACAGGAAACACAGGGATAAATACACTGGTACAGAGAGACAGGAAACACAGGGATAAATACACTGGCACAGAGTGACAGGAAACACAGGGATAAATACACTGGTACAGAGAGACAGGAAACACAGGGTTAAATACACTGGTACAGAGAGACAGGAAACACAGGGATAAATACACTGGTACAGAGAGACAGGAAACACAGGGATAAATACACTGACACAGAGAGACAAGAAACACAGGGATAAATACACTGGTACAGAGAGACAGGAAACACAGGGATAAATACACTGGTAGAGAGACAGGAAACACAGGGATAAATACACTGGTACAGAGAGACAGGAAACACAGGGATAAATACACTGGTAGAGAGACAGGAAACACAGGGATAAATACACTGGTACAGAGAGACAGGAAACACAGGGATAAATACACTGGGAGAAATACGTCACACCTGGAGGAGGTCAAGACAATCACAAGGACAGGTGAAACAGACCAGGGTGTGACACCTATGTTCCTTCCTAGCTTCCTTTCTTGGGAGTTTTCCCTTACCAACAACATGCTTCTACATCTGCATTGCCTGCTGTTTGGGGGTTTTAGGCTGGGTTTCTGTACAGCACTTTGAGATATCAGCTGATGTACGAAGGGCTTCATAAAATACATTTGACTGGTTGATTTGGTTCATTCTTCTATGTTAAAGTTGTGAAGATACCCGTTATGAGACAGGCGTTGTTAGAATGGAAGGAAAACTACCAGAACAGTCAGTAAATACAAGAGACACTCATTTTATCATCTGTCTTCCGCCAAGTGCCCTTCATCACCGATAAAACAGAGCTCCAACTCTGCCCTTCATCACCGATAAAACAGAGCTCCAACTCTGCCCTTCATCATCGATAAAACAGAGCTCCAACTCTGCCCTTCATCATCGATAAAACAGAGCTCCAACTCTGCCCTTCATCATCGATAAAACAGAGCTCCAACTCTGCCCTTCATCACCGATAAAACAGAGCCTGCCCTTCATCATCGATAAAACAGAGCTCCAACTCTGCCCTTCATCATCGATAAAACAGAGCTCCAACTCTGCCCTTCATCATCGATAAAACAGAGCTCCAACTCTGCCCTTCATCATCGATAAAACAGAGCTCCAACTCTGCCCTTCATCATCGATAAAACAGAGCTCCAACTCTGCCCTTCATCACCGATAAAACAGAGCTCCAACTCTGCCCTTCATCATCGATAAAACAGAGCTCCAACTCTGCCCTTCATCATCGATAAAACAGAGCTCCAACTCTGCCCTTCATCATCGATAAAACAGAGCTCCAACTCTGCCCTTCATCATCGATAAAACAGAGCTCCAACTCTGCCCTTCATCATCGATAAAACAGAGCTCCAACTCTGCCCTTCATCATCGATAAAACAGAGCTCCAACTCTGCCCTTCATCATCGATAAAACAGAGCTCCAACTCTGCCCTTCATCATCGATAAAACAGAGCTCCAACTCTGCCCTTCATCATCGATAAAACAGAGCTCCAACTCTGCCCTTCATCATCGATAAAACAGAGCTCCAACTCTGCCCTTCATCATCGATAAAACAGAGCTCCAACTCTGCCCTTCATCACCGATAAAACAGAGCTCCAACTCTGCCCTTCATCATCGATAAAACAGAGCTCCAACTCTGCCCTTCATCATCGATAAAACAGAGCTCCAACTCTGCCCTTCATCATCGATAAAACAGAGCTCCAACTCTGCCCTTCATCATCGATAAAACAGAGCTCCAACTCTGCCCTTCATCATCGATAAAACAGAGCTCCAACTCTGCCCTTCATCATCGATAAAACAGAGCTCCAACTCTGCCCTTCATCATCGATAAAACAGAGCTCCAACTCTGCCCTTCATCATCGATAAAACAGAGCTCCAACTCTGCCCTTCATCACCGATAAAACAGAGCTCCAACTCTGCCCTTCATCATCGATAAAACAGAGCTCCAACTCTGCCCTTCATCATCGATAAAACAGAGCTCCAACTCTGCCCTTCATCATCGATAAAACAGAGCTCCAACTCTGCCCTTCATCATCGATAAAACAGAGCTCCAACTCTGCCCTTCATCATCGATAAAACAGAGCTCCAACTCTGCCCTTCATCATCGATAAAACAGAGCTCCAACTCTGCCCTTCATCACCGATAAAACAGAGCTCCAACTCTGCCCTTCATCATCGATAAAACAGAGCTCCAACTCTGCCCTTCATCATCGATAAAACAGAGCTCCAACTCTGCCCTTCATCATCGATAAAACAGAGCTCCAACTCTGCCCTTCATCATCGATAAAACAGAGCTCCAACTCTGCCCTTCATCACCGATAAAACAGAGCTCCAACTCTGTAAATGACTCAAATTAAATCACATTTTATTGGTCACTTATACGTTTTGTAGCAGATGTTATTGGCGGTGTAGTGAAATGCGTGTGTCTCGACTCCGACAGCGCAGTAATATCTCACAAATTACACAACATGTGTCCAATACACACAAATCTAAGTAAAGGAATTAAGAATATATAAATATATGGATGAGCAATGTCATAGCAACATAGACTAAGATACAGTAGAATAGTATAGAATACAGTATATACATAGACTAAGATACAGTAGAATAGTATAGAATACAGTATATACATAGACTAAGATACAGTAGAATAGTATAGAATACAGTATATACATAGACTAAGATACAGTAGAATAGTATAGAATACAGTATATAAATAGACTAAGATACAGTAGAATAGTATAGAATACAGTATATACATAGACTAAGATACAGTAGAATAGTATAGAATACAGTATATACATATGAGATGAGTAATACATAGACTAAGATACAGTAGAATAGTATAGAATACAGTATATACATAGATGAGTAATACATAGACTAAGATACAGTAGAATAGTATAGAATACAGTATATACATATGAGATGAGTAATACATAGACTAAGATACAGTAGAATAGTATAGAATACAGTATATACATATGAGATGAGTAATACATAGACTAAGATACAGTAGAATAGTATAGAATACAGTGTATACATAGATCAATAATGTCAGATGTGTAAACATTATTAAAGTGGCCAGTGATTTAGTCTATGTATACAGGGCAACAGCTACTAAATGTTAGTGGTGACTGTTTACAGTCTGATGGCCTTGAGATAGGAGGTGTTTTCAGTCTCTCGGTCCCAGCTTTGATGCACCTGTGCTGACGTTGCCTTCTGGATGAAAGCGGGGTGAACAGGCAGTGGCTCGGGTGGTTGATGTCCTTGATGATCTTTTTGGATGCCTATAGCGTATCATGTCAAATACTATACTAAAATACTACAAGGTATAATACTATAAGGTATAATACTATAAGGTGTCATGTAAAATACTAAACTAAAATATTATAATGTATAATACTATAAGGTATATTATAAAATACTATAAGGTATAATACTATAATGTATAATACTATAATGTATAATACTATAAGGTATAATACTATAATGTATAATACTATAATGTATAATACTATAAGGTATAATACTATAATGTATTATACTATAATACTATAAGGTATAATACTACAAGGTATAATACTATAATGTATAATATTATAAGGTATAATACTATAATGTATAATACTATAATGTATAATACTATACTATAATACTATAAGGTATAATACTACAAGGTATAATACTATAATGTATAATACTATAAGGTATAATGTATAATACTATAAGGTATAATACTATAATGTATTATACTATAATACTATAAGGTATAATACTATAATGTATAATACTATAATGTATAATACTATAAGGTATAATACTATAATGTATAATACTATAATGTATAATACTATAAGGTATAATACTATAATGTATTATACTATAATACTATAAGGTATAATACTACAAGGTATAATACTATAATGTATAATATTATAAGGTATAATACTATAATGTATAATACTATAATGTATAATACTATACTATAATACTATAAGGTATAATACTACAAGGTATAATACTATAATGTATAATACTATAAGGTATAATGTATAATACTATAATGTATAATACTATAATGTATAATACTATAAGGTATAATACTATAATGTATAATACTATACTATAATACTATCAGGTATAATGTATAATACTATAAGGTATAATACTATAATGTATAATACTATAATGTATAATACTATAAGGTATAATACTATAATGTATAATACTATAATGTATAATACTATAATGTATAATACTATACTATAATACTATCAGGTATAATGTATAATACTATAATGTATAATACTATACTATAATATAGTAATATAGTAAATATGAAGGTCAGAGCTCTGTGACGACATGTTTCATTTAAACCCTAATGGTAAAAGCTTGATGGTTATAACTAATAGCATGAGGGCATTGGAGGCAGAGATACTCCTGGGAAATAGGGAACTGAATACAAAATTAAATCTAAGTTTTCAATTTACGTCTCCCAGCAGAGTTTACCAACTAAATGGGCTCAGAACACTGTCTAATGAGAGAATAAATAATATGATAATGGGATTTAGAGGAAGTAGTTCTCCACTGGGAGAAAATGTTCCATATCAAACCGACCTTATTAATTATCAGATACAAAGTGTTAAAAAACTAAACAAAGAAGCACAAAGACTTTTCCGTATTTATCAGTCTGATTAAACTTACTTTAGGAGCAGCCATTTTAAAAACTAGGCTGAAGAGAAACCACTGTGAGGGAGAGACCAGTGTTCTCAGTCTGATTAACCTTACTTTAAGAGCAGCCATTTTAAAACTAGGCTGAAGAGAAACCACTGTGAGGGAGAGACCAGTGTTCTCAGTCTGATTAACCTTACTTTAAGAGCAGCCATTTTAAAAACTAGGCTGAAGAGAAACCACTGTGAGGGAGAGGCCAGTGTTCTCAGTCTGATTAACCTTACTTTAAGAGCAGCCATTTTAAAAACTAGGCTGAAGAGAAACCACTGTGAGGGAGAGGCCAGTGTTCTCAGTCTGATTAACCTTACTTTAAGAGCAGCCATTTTAAAAACTAGGCTGAAGAGAAACCACTGTGAGGGAGAGGCCAGTGTTCTCAGTCTGATTAACCTTACTTTAAGAGCAGCCATTTTAAAAACTAGGCTGAAGAGAAACCACTGTGAGGGAGAGACCAGTGTTCTCAGTCTGATTAACCTTACTTTAAGAGCAGCCATTTTAAAAACTAGGCTGAAGAGAAACCACTGTGAGGGAGAGGCCAGTGTTCTCAGTCTGATTAACCTTACTTTAAGAGCAGCCATTTTAAAAACTAGGCTGAAGAGAAACCACTGTGAGGGAGAGACCAGTGTTCTCAGTCTGATTAACCTTACTTTAGGAGCAGCCATTTTAAAAACTAGGCTGAAGAGAAACCACTGTGAGGGAGAGACCAGTGTTCTCAGTCTGATTAACCTTACTTTAGGAGCAGCCATTTTAAAAACTAGGCTGAAGAGAAACCACTGTGAGGGAGAGACCAGTGTTCTCAGTCTGATTAACCTTACTTTAGGAGCAGCCATTTTAAAAACTAGGCTGAAGAGAAACCACTGTGAGGGAGAGACCAGTGTTCTCAGTCTGATTAACCTTTAGGAGCAGCCATTTTAAAAACTAGGCTGAAGAGAAACCACTGTGAGGGAGAGACCAGTGTTCTCAGTCTGATTAACCTTACTTTAGGAGCAGCCATTTTAAAAACTAGGCTGAAGAGAAACCACTGTGAGTGAGAGGCCAGTATTCTCAGTCTGTCTGTGAGTGAGAGGCCAGTATTCTCAGTCTGTCTGTGAGAGAGAGGCCAGTATTCTCAGTTTGTCTGTGAGTGAGAGGCCAGTATTCTCAGTCTGTCTGTGAGTGAGAGGCCAGTATTCTCAGTCTGTCTGTGAGTGAGAGGCCAGTATTCTCACTCTGTCTGTGAGTGAACTCTTCAAGGACAATGAAAGCAGCGGAGGCTGGTGAGAGGAGCTATAGGAGGACCGGCTCATTCTATTGGCTGGAATGGGAATGAGAGGAATTGAGTCAATCATGTGGTTTCCATGTGTTTGATGTGTCTTATACCGTTCTGTTGATTCCATTCCAGCCAATAGAATGAGCCTATCCTCCTATAGATCCTCATTTAACATTTAACATTTAAGTCATTTAGCAGACGCTCTTATCCAGAGCGACTTACAAATTGGTGCATTCACCTTATGACATCCAGTGGAACAGCCACTTTACAATAGTGCATCTAAATCTTAAAGGGGGGGGGTGAGAGGGATTACTTATCCTATCCTAGGTATTCCTTAAAGAGGTGGGGTTTCAGGTGTCTCCGGAAGGTGGTGATTGACTCCGCTGTCCTGGCATCGTGAGGGAGTTTGTTCCACCATTGGGGGGCCAGAGCAGCGAACAGTTTTGACTGGGCTGAGCGGGAGCTGTACTTCCTCAGTGGTATGGAGGCGAGCAGGCCAGAGGTGGATGAACGCAGTGCCCTTGTTTGGGTGTAGGGCCTGATCAGAGCCTGGAGGTACTGAGGTGCCGTTCCCCTCACAGCTCCGTAGGCAAGCACCATGGTCTTGTAGCGGATGCGAGCTTCAACTGGAAGCCAGTGGAGAGAACGGAGGAGCGGGGTGACGTGAGAGAACTTGGGAAGGTTGAACACCAGACGGGCTGCGGCGTTCTGGATGAGTTGAAGGGGTTTAATGGCACAGGCAGGGAGCCCAGCCAACAGCGAGTTGCAGTAGTCCAGACGGGAGATGACAAGTGCCTGGATTAGGACCTGCGCCGCTTCCTGTGTGAGGCAGGGTCGTACTCTGCGGATGTTGTAGAGCATGAACCTACAGGAACGGGCCACCGCCTTGATGTTGGTTGAGAACGACAGGGTGTTGTCCAGGATCACGCCAAGGTTCTTAGCGCTCTGGGAGGAGGACACAATGGAGTTGTCAACCGTGATGGCGAGATCATGGAACGGGCAGTCCTTCCCCGGGAGGAAGAGCAGCTCCGTCTTGCCGAGGTTCAGCTTGAGGTGGTGATCCGTCATCCACACTGATATGTCTGCCAGACATGCAGAGATGCGATTCGCCACCTGGTCATCAGAAGGGGAAAGGAGAAGATTAGTTGTGTGTCGTCTGCATAGCAATGATAGGAGAGACCATGTGAGGTTATGACAGAGCCAAGTGACTTGGTGTATAGCGAGAATAGGAGAGGGCCTAGAACAGAGCCCTGGGGGACACCAGTGGTGAGAGCGCGTGGTGAGGAGACAGATTCTCGCCACGCCACCTGGTAGGAGCGACCTGTCAGGTAGGACGCAATCCAAGCGTGGGCCGCGCCGGAGATGCCCAACTCGGAGAGGGTGGAGAGGAGGATCTGATGGTTCACAGTATCGAAGGCAGCCGATAGATCTAGAAGGATGAGAGCAGAGGAGATAGAGTTAGCTTTAGCAGTGCGGAGCGCCTCCGTGATACAGAGGAGAGCAGTCTCAGTTGAATGACTAGTCTTGAAACCTGACTGATTTGTATCAAGAAGGTCATTCAGAGAGAGATAGCGGGAGAGCTGGCCAAGGACGGCACGTTCAAGAGTTTTGGAGAGAAAAGAAAGAAGGGATACTGGTCTGTAATTGTTGACATCGGAGGGATCGAATGTAGGTTTTTTCAGAAGGGGTGCAACTCTCGCTCTCTTGAAGATGGAAGGGTCCTCCCACCAGCTGCCACTGACTGACAGGTAAACCTGGACTGAGCCAAGAGTGAATTGATTGAATGAAGTGTAATCACTTTCAGTATCAATGTCGTCCCTTAAGTTTGCTTGCTGAAACATCGGGGCTAATTCTCCTGCTGAAGACGCTCTGTCCTCTCTGTCCCTCTCTCTCTATCCTCTCTTTCCCTTTCTCTCTATCCTCTCTTTCCCTTTCTCTCTATCCTCTCTGTCCCTTTCTCTCTATCCTCTCTGTCTCTCTCCCTCTCTGTCCCTTTCTCTCTATCCTCTCTGTCTCTCTCCCTCTCTGTCCCTTTCTCTCTATCCTCTCTGTCCCTCTCCCTCTCTGTCCCTTTCTCTCTATCCTCTCTGTCCCTCTCCCTCTCCTCTCTGTCCCTTTCTCTCTATCCTCTCTGTCCCTTTCTCTCTATCCTCTCTGTCCCTCTCTCTCTATCCTCTCTGTCCCTCTCTCTCTATCCTCTCTGTCCCTCTCCCTCTCTGTCCCTTTCTATCTATCCTCTCTGTCCCTCTCCCTCTCTGTCCCTTTCTCTCTATCCTCTCTGTCCCTCTCCCTCTCTGTCCCTTTCTCTCTATCCTCTCTGTCCCTTTCTCTCTATCCTCTCTGTCCCTTTCTCTCTATCCTCTCTGTCTCTCTCCCTCTCTGTCCCTTTCTATCTATCCTCTCTGTCCCTCTCCCTCTCTGTCCCTTTCTCTCTATCCTCTCTGTCCCTTTCTCTCTATCCTCTCTGTCCCTTTCTCTCTATCCTCTCTTTCCCTTTCTCTCTATCCTCTCTGTCCCTTTCCCTCTATCTTCTCTGTCTCTCTCCCTCTCTGTCCCTTTCTATCTATCCTCTCTGTCCCTCTCCCTCTCTGTCCGTTTCTCTCTATCCTCTCTGTCCCTTTCTCTCTATCCTCTCTGTCCCTTTTTCTCTATCCTCTATGTCCATTTCTCTCTATCCTCTCTATCCCTTTCTCTCTATCCTCTCTGTCCCTTTCTCTCTATCCTCTCTGTCCATCTCCCTCTCCTCTCTGTCCCTTTCTCTCTATCCTCTATGTCCCTTTCTCTCTATCCTCTCTATCCCTCTCCCTCTCTGTCCCTTTCTCTCTATCCTCTCTGTCCCTTTCTCTCTATCCTCTCTGTCCCTTTCTCTCTATCCTCTCTGTCCCTCTCCCTCTCCTCTCTGTCCCTTTCTCTCTATCCTCTATGTCCCTTTCTCTCTATCCTCTCTGTCCCTCTCCCTCTCTGTCCCTTTCTCTCTATCCTCTCTGTCCCTTTCTCTCTATCCTCTCTATCCCTTTCTCTCTATCCTCTCTGTCCCTTTCTTTCTATCCTCTCTGTCCCTTTTTCTATATCCTCTGTCCCTTTCTCTCTATCCTTTCTGTCCCTTTCTCTCTATCCTCTCTGTCCCTTTCTCTCTATCCTCTCTGTCTCTTTCTCTCTATCCTCTCTGTCCCTTTCTCTCTATTCAGTTGAACTGTCAAAGTGGTAAGTCTATTCTCCCTGGCCAGCTCACATGACCCCCTTTGACACCTTCTCTGTCAGAATAAAGGGAATTACACAGAAGATCAGTACTGGATACAGAGAGATTTAACTCCTTGATTTTTCTAAAGACAGAAAGACTCTGGTGCCTATCTCTCCCTCAGGGGGAACCAGGAGAATACTGAGACCCTACTGATCAAGGAGGAGGGTAGGGAAGGGGGGGAGATAGGAGGGTAGGGAGGGGGTGGGGGAGGAGGGTAGGGAAGGGGGAGAGAGGGAGGAGGAGGATAGGGAAGGTGGGGAGAGAGGAGGAGGGTAGGGAAGGGGGAGAGAGGAGGAGGAAGAATCTGTTGATTCCTGCCTGTCATTATACAAACTGTTGATTCCTGCCTGTCATTATACAATCTGTTGATTCCTGCCTGTCATTATACAATACAATCTGTTGATTCCTGCCTGTCATTATACAAACTGTTGATTCCTGCCTGTCATTATACAAACTGTTGATTCCTGCCTGTCATTATACAATACAATCTGTTGATTCCTGCCTGTCATTATACAAACTGTTGATTCCTGCCTGTCATTATACAAACTGTTGATTCCTGCCTGTCATTATACAATCTGTTGATTCCTGCCTGTCATTATACAATCTGCTGATTCCTGCCTGTCATTATACAATACAATCTGTTGATTCCTGCCTGTCATTATACAAACTGTTGATTCCTGCCTGTCATTATACAATCTGCTGATTCCTGCCTGTCATTATACAATACAATCTGTTGATTCCTGCCTGTCATTATACAAACTGTTGATTCCTGCCTGTCATTATACAATCTGCTGATTCCTGCCTGTCATTATACAAACTGTTGATTCCTGCCTGTCACTATACAATCTGCTGATTCCTGCCTGTCATTATACAAACTGTTGATTCCTGCCTGTCACTATACAAACTGTTGATTCCTGCCTGTCAACTGACTAGGTATCCCCCTTTTCCAACTGACTAGGTATCCCCCTTTCCCTGTACAACTGACTAGGTATCCCCCTTTCCAACTGACTTGGTATCCCCCTTTCTAACTGACTAGGTATCCCCCTTTTCAACTGACTAGGTATCCCCCCTTCCAACTGACTAGGTATCCCCCCTTTCCCTTTCCAACTGACTAGGTATCCCCCTTTCCCTTTCCAACTGACTAGGTATCCCCCTTTCCCTTTCCAACTGACTAGGTATCCCCCTTTCCCTTTCCAACTGACTAGGTATCCCCCTTCCAACTGACTAGGTATCCCCTTTCCCTTTCCAACTGACTAGGTATCCCCCTTCCAACTGACTAGGTATCCTCCCTTTCCCTTTCCAACTGACTAGGTATCCCCCTTCCAACTGACTAGGTATCCCCCTTTCCCTTTCCAACTGACTAGGTATCTCCCCTTTCCAACTGATCAGGTATCCCCCTTTCCAACTGACTAGGTATCCCCCTTTCCCTGTACAACTGACTAGGTATCCCCCTTTCCAACTGACTAGGTACCCCCTTTCCAACTGACTAGGTATCCCCCTTTCCCTGTACAACTGACTAGGTATCCCCCTTTCCCTTCCAACTGACCAGGTATCCCCCTTTCCTTTCCAACTGACTAGGTATCCCCCTTTCCCTTTCCAACTGACTAGGTATCCCCTTTCCCTTTCCAACTGACTAGGTATCCCCCTTTCCAACTGACTAGGTATCCCCCTTTCCCTTTCCAACTGACTAGGTATCTCCCCTTTCCAACTGATCAGGTATCCCCCTTTCCAACTGACTAGGTATCCCCCTTTCCCTGTACAACTGACTAGGTATCCCCCTTTCCAACTGACTAGGTACCCCCTTTCCAACTAGGTATCCCCCTTCCAACTGACTAGGTATCCTCCCTTTCCCTTTCCAACTGACTAGGTATCCCCCTTCCAACTGACTAGGTATCCCCCTTTCCCTTTCCAACTGACTAGGTATCTCCCCTTTCCAACTGATCAGGTATCCCCCTTTCCAACTGACTAGGTATCCCCCCCTTTCCCTGTACAACTGACTAGGTATCCCCCTTTCCAACTGACTAGGTATCCCCCCCTTTCCAACTGACTAGGTATCCCCCTTTACAACTGACTAGGTATCCCCCTTTCCAACTGACTAGGTATCCCCCTTTCCAACTGACTAGGTATCCCCCTTTCCCTTTCCAACTGACTAGGTATCCCCCTTTCCAACTGACTAGGTATCCCCCTTTCCAACTGACTAGGTATCCCCCTTCCAACTGACTAGGTATCCCCCTTTCCCTTTCCAACTGACTAGGTATCCCCCCCCTTTCCAACTGACTAGGTATCCCCTTTCCCTTTCCAACTGACTAGGTATCCCCTTTCCCTTTCCAACTGACTAGGTATCCCCCTTTCCAACTGACTAGGTATCCCCCTTTCCCTTTCCAACTGACTAGGTATCCCCCTTCCAACTGACTAGGTATCCTCCCTTTCCCTTTCCAACTGACTAGGTATCCCCCTTTCCAACTGACTAGGTATCCCCCTTTCCCTTTCCAACTGACTAGGTATCCCCCTTTCCCTTTCCAACTGACTAGGTATCCCCCTTTCCCTTTCCAACTGACTAGGTATCCCCCCTTTCCAACTGACTAGGTATCCCCCTTTCCAACTGACTAGGTATCCCCCTTTCCAACTGACTAGGTATCCCCCTTTCCAACTGACTAGGTATCCCCCTTTTCCAACTGACTAGGTATCCCCCTTTCCAACTGACTAGGTATCCCCCTTTCCAACTGACTAGGTATCCCCCTTTCCAACTGACTAGGTATCCCCCTTTCCAACTGACTAGGTATCCCCCTATCTAACTGACTAGGTATCCCCCTATCTAACTGACTAGGTATCCCCCTTTCCAACTGACTAGGTATCCCCCTTTCCAACTGACTAGGTATCCCCTTTCCAACTGACTAGGTATCCCCTTTCCCTTTCCAACTGACTAGGTATCCCCCTTTCCCTTTCCAACTGACTAGGTATCCCCCTTTCCCTTTCCAACTGACTAGGTATCCCCCTTTCCAACTGACTAGGTATCCCCTTTCCAACTGACTAGGTATCCCCCTTTCCAACTGACTAGGTATCCCCCTTTCCAACTGACTAGGTATCCCCCTTTCCAACTGACTAGGTATCCCCCTTTCCAACTGACTAGGTATCCCCCTTTCCAACTGACTAGGTATCCAACCTTTCCCCCTTTCCAACTGACTAGGTATCCCCCTTTCCAACTGACTAGGTATCCCCCTTTCCAACTGACTAGGTATCCCCCTTTCTTTAACTGACTAGGTATCCCCCTTTCCAACTGACTAGGTATCCCCCTTTCCAACTGACTAGGTATCCCCCCCTTTCCAACTGACTAGGTATCCCCCCTTTCCAACTGACTAGGTATCCCCTTTCCAACTGACTAGGTATCCCCCTTTCCAACTGACTAGGTATCCCCCTTTCCAACTGACTAGGTATCCCCTTTCCAACTGACTAGGTATCCCCCTTTCCAACTGACTAGGTATCCCCCTTTCCAACTGACTAGGTATCCCCCTTTCCAACTGACTAGGTATCCCCCTTTCCCTTTCCAACTGACTAGGTATCCCCTTTCCCTTCCAACTGACTAGGTATCCCCCCTTTCCAACTGACTAGGTATCCCCCTTTCCAACTGACTAGGTATCCCCCTTTCCAACTGACTAGGTATCCCCCTTTCCAACTGACTAGGTATCCCCCTTTCCAACTGACTAGGTATCCCCCTTTCCAACTGACTAGGTATCCCCCTTTTCCAACTGACTAGGTATCCCCCTTTCCAACTGACTAGGTATCCCCTTTCCCTTTCCAACTGACTAGGTATCCCCCTTTCTAACTGACTAGGTATCCCCCTTTCCAACTGACTAGGTATCCCCCTTTCCAACTGACTAGGTATCCCCTTTCCAACTGACTAGGTATCCCCCTTTCCAACTGACTAGGTATCCCCCTTTCCAACTGACTAGGTATCCCCCCTTTCCAACTGACTAGGTATCCCCCTTTCCAACTGACTAGGTATCCCCCTTTCCAACTGACTAGGTATCCCCCTTTCCAACTGACTAGGTATCCCCCTTTCCAACTGACTAGGTATCCCCCTTTCCAACTGACTAGGTATCCCCCTTTCCAACTGACTAGGTATCCCCCTTTCCAACTGACTAGGTATCCCCCTTTCCAACTGACTAGGTATCCCCCTTTCCAACTGACTAGGTATCCCCCTATCTCCAACTGACTAGGTATCCCCCTTTCTAACTGACTAGGTATCCCCCTTTCCAACTGACTAGGTATCCCCTTTCCAACTGACTAGGTATCCCCTTTCCAACTGACTAGGTATCCCCCTTTCCCTTTCCAACTGACTAGGTATCCCCTTTCCCTTCCAACTGACTAGGTATCCCCCTTTCCCTTTCCAACTGACTAGGTATCCCCCTTTCCAACTGACTAGGTATCCCCCTTTCCAACTGACTAGGTATCCCCCTTTCCAACTGACTAGGTATCCCCCTTTCCAAATGACTAGGTATCCCCCTTTCCAACTGACTAGGTATCCCCCTTTTCCAACTGACTAGGTATCCCCTTTCCAACTGACTAGGTATCCCCCTTTCCCTTTCCAACTGACTAGGTATCCCCCTTTCTAACTGACTAGGTATCCCCCTTTCCAACTGACTAGGTATCCCCCTTTCTAACTGACTAGGTATCCCCCTTTCCAACTGACTAGGTATCCCCCTTTCCAACTGACTAGGTATCCCCCTTTCCTTTCCAACTGACTAGGTATCCCCCTTTCCAACTGACTAGGTATCCCCCTTTCCAACTGACTCCAACTGACTAGGTATCCTTTCCAACTGACTAGGTATCCCCTTTCCAACTGACTAGGTATCCCCCTTTCCAACTGACTAGGTATCCCCTTTCCAACTGACTAGGTATCCCCCTTTCCAACTGACTAGGTATCCCTCTTTCCAACTGACTAGGTATCCCCTTTCCCTTCCCAACTGACTAGGTATCCCCTTTCCCTTCCAACTGACTAGGTATCCCCCTTTCCCTTTCCAACTGACTAGGTATCCCCCTTTCCAACTGACTAGGTATCCCCCTTTCCAACTGACTAGGTATCCCCCTTTCCAACTGACTAGGTATCCCCCTTTCCAAATGACTAGGTATCCCCCTTTCCAACTGACTAGGTATCCCCCCCCTTTTCCAACTGACTAGGTATCCCCCTTTCCAACTGACTAGGTATCCCCTTTTTCCCTTTCCAACTGACTAGGTATCCCCCTTTCCAACTGACTAGGTATCCCCCTTTCCAACTGACTAGGTATCCCCTTTCTAACTGACTAGGTATCCCCCTTTCCAACTGACTAGGTATCCCCCTTTCCAACTGACTAGGTATCCCCTTTCCAACTGACTAGGTATCCCCCTTTCCCTTTCCAACTGACTAGGTATCCCCCCTTTCCAACTGACTAGGTATCCCCCTTTCCAACTGACTAGGTATCCCCTTTCCAACTGACTAGGTATCCCCCTTTCCAACTGACTAGGTATCCCCCTTTCCAAATGACTAGGTATCCCCCTTTCCAACTGACTAGGTATCCCCCTTTTCCAACTGACTAGGTATCCCCCCTTTCCAACTGACTAGGTATCCCCCTTTCCCTTTCCAACTGACTAGGTATCCCCCTTTCTAACTGACTAGGTATCCCCCTTTCCAACTGACTAGGTATCCCCCTTTCTAACTGACTAGGTATCCCCCTTTCCAACTGACTAGGTATCCCCTTTCCAACTGACTAGGTATCCCCCTTTCCAACTGACTAGGTATCCCCTTTCCCTTTCCAACTGACTAGGTATCCCCCTTTCCAACTGACTAGGTATCCCCTTTCCAACTGACTAGGTATCCCCCTTTCCAACTGACTAGGTATCCCCCCCTTCCAACTGACTAGGTATCCCCCTTTCCAACTGACTAGGTATCCCCCTTTCCAACTGACTAGGTATCCCCTTTCCAACTGACTAGGTATCCCCCTTTCCTTTCCAACTGACTAGGTATCCCCCTTTCCAACTGACTAGGTATCCCCCTTTCCAACTGACTAGGTATCCCCCTTTCCAACTGACTAGGTATCCCCTTTCCCTTTCCAACTGACTAGGTATCTCCCCCTTTCCAACTGACTAGGTATCCCCCTTTCCCTTTCCAACTGACCAGGTATCCCCCTTTCCAACTGACTAGGTATCCCCCTTTCCAACTGACTAGGTATCCTCTTTCCAACTGACTAGGTATCCCCTTTCCCTTTCCAACTGACTAGGTATCCCCCTTTCCAACTGACAAGGTATCCCCCTTTCCAACTGACTAGGTATCCCCCTTTCCAACTGACTAGGTATCCCCCTTTCCAAATGACTAGGTATCCCCTTTCCAACTGACTAGGTATCCCCCTTTTCCAACTGACTAGGTATCCCCCTTTCCAACTGACTAGGTATCCCCCTTTCCAACTGACTAGGTATCCCCCTTTCCAACTGACTAGGTATCCCCCTTTCCAACTGACTAGGTATCCCCCTTTCCAAATGACTAGGTATCCCCCTTTCCAACTGACTAGGTATCCCCCTTTTCCAACTGACTAGGTATCCCCCTTTCCAACTGACTAGGTATCCCCCTTTCCCTTTCCAACTGACTAGGTATCCCCCTTTCTAACTGACTAGGTATCCCCCTTTCCAACTGACTAGGTATCCCCTTTCCAACTGACTAGGTATCCCCCTTTCCAACTGACTAGGTATCCCCCTTTCCAACTGACTAGGTATCCCCCTTTCCAACTGACTAGGTATCCCCCTTTCCCTTTCCAACTGACTAGGTATCCCCCTTTCCAACTGACTAGGTATCCCCCTTTCCAACTGACTAGGTATCCCCCTTTCCAACTGACTAGGTATCCCCCTTTCCAACTGACTAGGTATCCCCCCTTTCCAACTGACTAGGTATCCCCCTTTCCTAACTGACTAGGTATCCCCCTTTCCAACTGACCTTTCCAACTGACTAGGTATCCCCCTTTCCAACTGACTAGGTATCCCCCTTTTCCAACTGACTAGGTATCCCCCTTTCCAACTGACTAGGTATCCCCTTTCCAACTGACTAGGTATCCCCTTTCCAACTGACTAGGTATCCCCCTTTCCCTTTCCAACTGACTAGGTATCCCCCTTTCCAACTGACTAGGTATCCCCCTTTCCAACTGACTAGGTATCCCCCTTTCCAACTGACTAGGTATCCCCCTTTCCAACTGACTAGGTATCCCCCTTTCCAACTGACTAGGTATCCCCTTTCCAACTGACTAGGTATCCCCCCTTTCCAACTGACTAGGTATCCCCCTTTCCAACTGACTAGGTATCCCCCTTTCCAAAGGACTAGGTATCCCCCTATCTAACTGACTAGGTATCCCCTATCTAACTGACTAGGTATCCCCCTTTCCAACTGACTAGGTATCCCCTTTCCAACTGACTAGGTATCCCCCTTTCCCTTTCCAACTGACTAGGTATCCCCCTTTCCCTTCCAACTGACTAGGTATCCCCCCCCTTTCCAACTGACTAGGTATCCCCCTTTCCAACTGACTAGGTATCCCCCTTTCCAACTGACTAGGTATCCCCTTTCCAACTGACTAGGTATCCCCCTTTCCAACTGACTAGGTATCCCCCTTTCCAACTGACTAGGTATCCCCCCCCTTTTCCAACTGACTAGGTATCCCCCTTTCCAACTGACTAGGTATCCCCCCCCTTTCCCTTTCCAACTGACTAGGTATCCCCCTTTCTAACTGACTAGGTATCCCCTTTCCAACTGACTAGGTATCCCCCTTTCCAACTGACTAGGTATCCCCCTTTCCAACTGACTAGGTATCCCCCTTTCCCTTTCCAACTGACTAGGTATCCCCCTTTCCAACTGACTAGGTATCCCCCTTTCCAACTGACTAGGTATCCCCCTTTCCAACTGACTAGGTATCCCCTTTCCAACTGACTAGGTATCCCCCTTTCCAACTGACTAGGTATCCCCCTTTCCAACTGACTAGGTATCCCCCTTTCCAACTGACTAGGTATCCCCCTTTCCAACTGACTAGGTATCCCCTTTCCCTTTCCAACTGACTAGGTATCCCCCTTTCCAACTGACTAGGTATCCCCCTTTCCAACTGACTAGGTATCCCCCTTTCCAACTGACTAGGTATCCCCCTTTCCAACTGACTAGGTATCCCCCTTTCCAACTGACTAGGTATCCCCCTTTCCAACTGACTAGGTATCCCCCTTTCCCCAACTGACTAGGTATCCCCCTTTCCAAACTAGGTATCCCCCTTTCCAACTGACTAGGTATCCCCTTTCCAACTGACTAGGTATCCCCTTTCCAACTGACTAGGTATCCCCCTTTCCAACTGACTAGGTATCCCCCTTTCCAACTGACTAGGTATCCAACCCCCTTTCCAACTGACTAGGTATCCCCCCTTTCCAACTGACTAGGTATCCAACTGACTAGGTATCCCCTTTCCAACTGACTAGGTATCCCCCCTTTCCAACTGACTAGGTATCCCCCCCTTTCCAACTGACTAGGTATCTCCCTTTCCCTTTCCAACTGACTAGGTATCCCCTTTCCCTTTCCAACTTTCCAACTGACTAGGTATCCTTTCCCTTTCCAACTGACTAGGTATCCCCTTTCCAACTGACTAGGTATCCCCTTTCCCTTTCCAACTGACTAGGTATCCCCCTTTCCAACTGACTAGGTATCCCCTTTCCAACTGACTAGGTATCCCCCTTTCCAACTGACTAGGTATCCCCCTTCCCCTTTCCAACTGACTAGGTATCCCCCTTTCCAACTGACTAGGTATCCCCCCTTTCCAACTGACTAGGTATCCTTTCCAACTGACTAGGTATTTCCAACTGACTAGGTATCCCCCTTTCCAACTGACTAGGTATCCCCCTTTCCAACTGACTAGGTATCCCCCTTTCCAACTGACTAGGTATCCCCCCTTTCCAACTGACTAGGTATCCCCCTTTCCAACTGACTAGGTATCCCCCTTTCCAACTGACTAGGTATCCCCCTTTCCAACTGACTAGGTATCCCCCCTTTCCAACTGACTAGGTATCCCCCTTTCCAACTGACTAGGTATCCCCCTTTCCAACTGACTAGGTATCCCCCTTTCTAACTGACTAGGTATCCCCTTTCCAACTGACTAGGTATCCCCCTTTCCAACTGACTAGGTATCCCCCTTTCCAACTGACTAGGTATCCCCTTTCCCTTTCCAACTGACTAGGTATCCCCCTTTCCAACTGACTAGGTATCCCCCTTTCCAACTGACTAGGTATCCCCCTTTCCAACTGACTAGGTATCCCCCTTTCCAACTGACTAGGTATCCCCCTTTCCAACTGACTCCCCCTGACTAGGTTCCCCCTTTCCAACTGACTAGGTATCCCCCTTTCCAACTGACTAGGTATCCCCCTTTCAACTGACTAGGTATCCCCCTTTCCAACTGACTAGGTATCCCCTTTCAACTGACTAGGTATCCCCCTTTCCAACTGACTAGGTATCCCCTTTCCAACTGACTAGGTATCCCCCTTTCCAACTGACTAGGTATCCCCCTTTCCCTTTCCAACTGACTAGGTATCCCCCTTTCCAACTGACTAGGTATCCCCCCCCTTTCCAACTGACTAGGTATCCCCCTTTCCAACTGACTAGGTATCCCCTTTCCAACTGACTAGGTATCCCCCTTTCCAACTGACTAGGTATCCCCCTTTCCAAACTAGGTATCCCCCTTTCCAACTGACTAGGTATCCCCCTTTCCAACTGACTAGGTATCCCCCTTTCCAACTGACTAGGTATCCCCTTCTCCAACTGACTAGGTATCCCCCTTTCAACTGACTAGGTATCCCCCTTTCCAACTGACTAGGTATCCCCTTTCCAACTGACTAGGTATCCCCTTTCCTTTCCAACTGACCCTTTCCAACTGACTAGGTATCCCCTAGGTTCCCTTTCCAACTGACTAGGTATCCCCCTTTCCCTTTCCAACTGACTAGGTATCCCCCTTTCCAACTGACTAGGTATCCCCCCTTTCCAACTGACTAGGTATCCCCTTTCCAACCTAGGTATCCCCCTTTCCAACTGACTAGGTATCCCCCCTTTCCAACTGACTAGGTATCCCCCTTTTCCAACTGACTAGGTATCCCCCTTTCCAACTGACTAGGTATCCCCCCTTTCCAACTGACTAGGTATCCCCCTTTCTAACTGACTAGGTATCCCCTTTCCAACTGACTAGGTATCCCCTTTCCAACTGACTAGGTATCCCCCCCTCCCTTTCCAACTGACTAGGTATCCCCCTTTCCAACTGACTAGGTATCCCCCTTTCCAACTGACTAGGTATCCCCCTTTCCAACTGACTAGGTATCCCCCTTTCCAACTGACTAGGTATCCCCCTTTCCAACTGACTAGGTATCCCCCTTTCCAACTGACTAGGTATCCCCCTTTCCAACTGACTAGGTATCCCCCTTTCCAACTGACTAGGTATCCCCCCCCTTTCCAACTGACTAGGTATCCCCCTTTCCAACTGACTAGGTATCCCCCTTTCCAACTGACTAGGTATCCCCCTTTCCAACTGACTAGGTATCCCCCTTTCCCCCTTTCCAACTGACTAGGTATCCCCCTTTCCAACTGACTAGGTATCCCCTTTCCAACTGACTAGGTATCCCCCTTTCCAACTGACTAGGTATCCCCCTTTCCAACTGACTAGGTATCCCCCTTTCCAACTGACTAGGTATCCCCCCCTTTCCAACTGACTAGGTATCCCCTTTCCAAACTAGGACTAGGTATCCCCCTTTCCAACTGACTAGGTATCCCCCTTTCCAACTGACTAGGTATCCCCCCCTTTCCAACTGACTAGGTATCCCCCTTTCCAACTGACTAGGTATCCCCCTTTCCAACTGACTAGGTATCCCCCTTTCCAACTGACTAGGTATCCCCCCTTTCCAACTGACTAGGTATCCCCTTTCCAACTGACTAGGTATCCCTTTCCCTTTCCAACTGACTAGGTATCCCCTTTCCAACTGACTAGGTATCCCCCTTTCCAACTGACTAGGTATCCCCTTTCCAACTGACTAGGTATCCCCTTTCCAACTGACTAGGTATCCCCCTTTCCAACTGACTAGGTATCCCCCCAACTGACTAGGTATCCCCTTTCCAACTGACTAGGTATCCCCCTTTCCAACTGACTAGGTATCCCCTTTCCAACTGACTAGGTATCCCCCTTTTCCAACTGACTAGGTATCCCCCTTTCCAACTGACTAGGTATCCCCCTTTCCAACTGACTAGGTATCCCCTTTCCAACTGACTAGGTATCCCCCTTTCCAACTGACTAGGTATCCCCCTTTCCAACTGACTAGGTATCCCCCTTTCCAACTGACTAGGTATCCCCCCTTTCCAACTGACTAGGTATCCCCCCTTTCCAACTGACTAGGTATCCCCTTTCCAACTGACTAGGTATCCCCCTTTCCAACTGACTAGGTATCCCCCTTTCCAACTGACTAGGTATCCCCCTTTCCAACTGACTAGGTATCCCCCTTTCCAACTGACTAGGTATCCCCTTTCCAACTGACTAGGTATCCCCCTTTCCCTTTCCAACTGACTAGGTATCCCCCCCTTTCCAACTGACTAGGTATCCCCCTTTCCAACTGACTAGGTATCCCCCTTTCCAACTGACTAGGTATCCCCCTTTCCAACTGACTAGGTATCAACTGACCCCTTTCCAACTGACTAGGTATCCCCCTTTCCAACTGACTAGGTATCCCCTTTCCAACTGACTAGGTATCCCCCCAACTGACTAGGTATCCCCTTTCCAACTGACTAGGTATCCCCCCTGACTAGGTATCCCCCTTTCCAACTGACTAGGTATCCCCCTTTCCAACTGACTAGGTATCCCCTTTCCAACTGACTAGGTATCCCTTTCCCCCCTTTCCAACTGACTAGGTATCCCCCTTTCCAACTGACTAGGTATCCCCCTTTCCAACTGACTAGGTATCCCCTTTCCAACTGACTAGGTATCCCCCTTTCCAACTGACTAGGTATCCCCTTTTCCAACTGACTAGGTATCCCCCCTTTCCAACTGACTAGGTATCCCCCTTTCCAACTGACTAGGTATCCCCCTTTCCAACTGACTAGGTATCCCCCTTTCCAACTGACTAGGTATCCCCTTTCCAACTGACTAGGTATCCCCCTTTCCAACTGACTAGGTATCCCCTATCTAACTGACTAGGTATCCCCCTTTCCAACTGACTAGGTATCCCCCTTTCCAACTGACTAGGTATCCCCCCCCTTTCCAACTGACTAGGTATCCCCTTTCCCTTTCCCTGACTAGGTATCCCCCTTCCAACTGACTAGGTATCCCCCTTTTTCCCCTTTCCAACTGACTAGGTATCCCCCTTTCCAACTGACTAGGTATCCCCTTTCCAACTGACTAGGTATCCCCCTTTCCAACTGACTAGGTATCCCCCTTTCCAATGACTAGGTATCCCCCTTTCCAACTGACTAGGTATCCCCCTTTCCAACTGACTAGGTATCCCCTTTCCAACTGACTAGGTCCCCCTTTCCAACTGACCTTGACTAGGTATCCCCCTTTCCAACTGACTAGGTATCCCCCCCCTTTCCAACTGACTAGGTATCCCCTTTCCAACTGACTAGGTATCCCCCTTTCCAACTGACTAGGTATCCCCTTTCCAACTGACTAGGTATCCCCCTTTCCAACTGACTAGGTATCCCTTTCCAACTGACTAGGTATCCCCTTTCCAACTGACTAGGTATCCCCCTTTCCAACTGACTAGGTATCCCCCTTTCCAACTGACTAGGTATCCCCTTTCCAACTGACTAGGTATCCCCTTTCCAACTGACTAGGTATCCCCCTTTCCAACTGACTAGGTATCCCCCTTTCCAACTGACTAGGTATCCCCCCCCTTTCCAACTGACTAGGTTCCTTTCCCTTTCCAACTGACTAGGTATCCCCTTTCCAACTGACTAGGTATCCCCTTTCCAACTGACTAGGTATCCCCCTTTCCAACTGACTAGGTATCCCCCTTTCCAACTGACTAGGTATCCCCTTTCCAACTGACTAGGTATCCCCCTTTCCAACTGACTAGGTATCCCCTTTCCAACTGACTAGGTATCCCCCTTTCCAACTGACTAGGTATCCCCCTTTCCAACTGACTAGGTATCCCCCTTTCCAACTGACTAGGTATCCCCCTTTCCCTTTCCAACTGACTAGGTATCCCCCTTTCCAACTGACTAGGTATCCCCCTTTCCAACTGACTAGGTATCCCCCTTTCCAACTGACTAGGTATCCAACTGACCCCTTTCCAACTGACTAGGTATCCCCTTTCCAACTGACTAGGTATCCCCCTTTCCAACTGACTGTATCCCCCTTTCCAACTGACTAGGTATCCCCCTTTCCAACTGACTAGGTATCCCCCTTTCCCTGACTAGGTATCCCCCTTTCCAACTGACTAGGTATCCCCCTTTCCAACTGACTAGGTATCCCCCTTTCCAACTGACTAGGTATCCCCCTTTCCAACTGACTAGGTATCCCCCCTTTCCAACTGACTAGGTATCCCCCTTTTTCCAACTGACTAGGTATCCCCCCTTTCCAACTGACTAGGTATCCCCTTTCCAACTGACTAGGTATCCCCCTTTCCAACTGACTAGGTATCCCCCTTTCCAACTGACTAGGTATCCCCCTTTCCAACTGACTAGGTATCCCCCTTTCCAACTGACTAGGTATCCCCCTTTTCCAACTGACTAGGTATCCCCCTTTCCAACTGACTAGGTATCCCCCTTTCCAACTGACTAGGTATCCCCCTTTCTAACTGACTAGGTATCCCCTTTCCAACTGACTAGGTATCCCCCTTTCTAACTGACTAGGTATCCCCTTTCCAACTGACTAGGTATCCCCCTTTCCAACTGACTAGGTATCCCCCTTTCCAACTGACTAGGTATCCCCCTTTCCCCTTTCCAACTGACTAGGTATCCCCCTTTCCAACTGACTAGGTATCCCCCTTTCCAACTGACTAGGTATCCCCCTTTCCAATGACTAGGTATCCCCCTTTCCAACTGACTAGGTATCCCCCTTTCCAACTGACTAGGTATCCCCCTTTCCAACTGACTAGGTATCCCCCTTTCCAACTGACTAGGTATCCCCTTTCCAACTGACTAGGTATCCCCTTTCCAAAGGACTAGGTATCCCCCTATCTAACTGACTAGGTATCCCCCTATCTAACTGACTAGGTATCCCCCTTTCCAACTGACTAGGTATCCCCCTTTCCAACTGACTAGGTATCCCCTTTCCAACTGACTAGGTATCCCCTTTCCCTTTCCAACTGACTAGGTATCCCCTTTCCCTTCCAACTGACTAGGTATCCCCTTTCCCTTTCCAACTGACTAGGTATCCCCCTTTCCAACTGACAAGGTATCCCCCTTTCCAACTGACTAGGTATCCCCTTTCCAACTGACTAGGTATCCCCCTTTCCAAATGACTAGGTATCCCCTTTCCAACTGACTAGGTATCCCCCTTTTCCAACTGACTAGGTATCCCCCTTTCCAACTGACTAGGTATCCCCCTTTCCCTTTCCAACTGACTAGGTATCCCCTTTCTAACTGACTAGGTATCCCCCTTTCCAACTGACTAGGTATCCCCTTTCTAACTGACTAGGTATCCCCTTTCCAACTGACTAGGTATCCCCCTTTCCAACTGACTAGGTATCCCCTTTCCCTTTCCAACTGACTAGGTATCCCCCTTTCCAACTGACTAGGTATCCCCCTTTCCAACTGACTAGGTATCCCCCTTTCCAACTGACTAGGTATCCCCCTTTACTAGGTATCCCCTTTCCAACTGACTAGGTATCCCCCTTTCCAACTGACTAGGTATCCCCCTTTCCAACTGACTAGGTATCCCCCTTTCCAACTGACTAGGTATCCCTCTTTCCAACTGACTAGGTATCCCCTTTCCCTTCCCAACTGACTAGGTATCCCCTTTCCCTTCCAACTGACTAGGTATCCCCCTTTCCCTTTCCAACTGACTAGGTATCCCCCCTTTCCAACTGACTAGGTATCCCCCTTTCCAACTGACTAGGTATCCCCCTTTCCAACTGACTAGGTATCCCCCTTTCCAAATGACTAGGTATCCCCCTTTCCAACTGACTAGGTATCCCCTTTTCCAACTGACTAGGTATCCCCCTTTCCAACTGACTAGGTATCCCCCTTTCCCTTTCCAACTGACTAGGTATCCCCCTTTCTAACTGACTAGGTATCCCCCTTTCCAACTGACTAGGTATCCCCCTTTCTAACTGACTAGGTATCCCCTTTCCAACTGACTAGGTATCCCCCTTTCCAACTGACTAGGTATCCCCTTTCCAACTGACTAGGTATCCCCCTTTCCCTTTCCAACTGACTAGGTATCCCCCCCTTTCCAACTGACTAGGTATCCCCCTTTCCAACTGACTAGGTATCCCCCTTTCCAACTGACTAGGTATCCCCTTTCCAACTGACTAGGTATCCCCCTTTCCAAATGACTAGGTATCCCCCCTTTCCAACTGACTAGGTATCCCCCTTTTCCAACTGACTAGGTATCCCCCTTTCCAACTGACTAGGTATCCCCTTTCCCTTTCCAACTGACTAGGTATCCCCCTTTCTAACTGACTAGGTATCCCCTTTCCAACTGACTAGGTATCCCCCTTTCTAACTGACTAGGTATCCCCTTTCCAACTGACTAGGTATCCCCCTTTCCAACTGACTAGGTATCCCCCTTTCCAACTGACTAGGTATCCCCCTTTCCCTTTCCAACTGACTAGGTATCCCCCTTTCCAACTGACTAGGTATCCCCTTTCCAACTGACTAGGTATCCCCTTTCCAACTGACTAGGTATCCCCCTTACCAACTGACTAGGTATCCCCTTTCCAACTGACTAGGTATCCCCTTTCCAACTGACTAGGTATCCCCTTTCCAACTGACTAGGTATCCCCCTTTCCCTTTCCAACTGACTAGGTATCCCCCTTTCCAACTGACTAGGTATCCCCTTTCCAACTGACTAGGTATCCCCCTTTCCAACTGACTAGGTATCCCCCTTTCCCTTTCCAACTGACTAGGTATCTCCTTTCCTTTCCAACTGACTAGGTATCCCCCTTTCCCTTTCCAACTGACCAGGTATCCCCCTTTCCAACTGACTAGGTATCCCCCTTTCCAACTGACTAGGTATCCCTCTTTCCAACTGACTAGGTATCCCCTTTCCCTTTCCAACTGACTAGGTATCCCCCTTTCCAACTGACAAGGTATCCCCCTTTCCAACTGACTAGGTATCCCCTTTCCAACTGACTAGGTATCCCCCTTTCCAAATGACTAGGTATCCCCCTTTCCAACTGACTAGGTATCCCCCTTTTCCAACTGACTAGGTATCCCCCTTTCCAACTGACTAGGTATCCCCCTTTCCCTTTCCAACTGACTAGGTATCCCCTTTCAACTGACTAGGTATCCCCCTTTCCAACTGACTAGGTATCCCCTTTCTAACTGACTAGGTATCCCCTTTCCAACTGACTAGGTATCCCCTTTCCAACTGACTAGGTATCCCCCTTTCCAACTGACTAGGTATCCCCCTTTCCAACTGACTAGGTATCCCCCTTTCCAACTGACTAGGTATCCCCTTTCCAACTGACTAGGTATCCCCTTTCCAACTGACTAGGTATCCCCCTTTCCAACTGACTAGGTATCCCCCTTTCCAACTGACTAGGTATCCCCCTTTCCAACTGACTAGGTATCCCTCTTTCCAACTGACTAGGTATCCCCCTTTCCCTTCCCAACTGACTAGGTATCCCCTTTCCCTTCCAACTGACTAGGTATCCCCCTTTCCCTTTCCAACTGACTAGGTATCCCCCTTTCCAACTGACTAGGTATCCCCCTTTCCAACTGACTAGGTATCCCCCTTTCCAACTGACTAGGTATCCCCCTTTCCAAATGACTAGGTATCCCCCTTTCCAACTGACTAGGTATCCCCCTTTTCCAACTGACTAGGTATCCCCCTTTCCAACTGACTAGGTATCCCCCTTTCCCTTTCCAACTGACTAGGTATCCCCCTTTCTAACTGACTAGGTATCCCCCTTTCCAACTGACTAGGTATCCCCTTTCTAACTGACTAGGTATCCCCCTTTCCAACTGACTAGGTATCCCCCTTTCCAACTGACTAGGTATCCCCCTTTCCAACTGACTAGGTATCCCCCTTTCCCTTTCCAACTGACTAGGTATCCCCCTTTCCAACTGACTAGGTATCCCCCTTTCCAACTGACTAGGTATCCCCCTTTCCAACTGACTAGGTATCCCCTTTCCAACTGACTAGGTATCCCCCTTTTCCAACTGACTAGGTATCCCCCTTTCCAACTGACTAGGTATCCCCCTTTCCAACTGACTAGGTATCCCCTTTCCAACTGACTAGGTATCCCCCTTTCCAAAGGACTAGGTATCCCCTATCTAACTGACTAGGTATCCCCCTATCTAACTGACTAGGTATCCCCCTTTCCAACTGACTAGGTATCCCCTTTCCAACTGACTAGGTATCCCCCTTTCCCTTTCCAACTGACTAGGTATCCCCCTTTCCTTCCAACTGACTAGGTATCCCCCTTTCCCTTTCCAACTGACTAGGTATCCCCCTTTCCAACTGACAAGGTATCCCCCTTTCCAACTGACTAGGTATCCCCCTTTCCAACTGACTAGGTATCCCCCTTTCCAAATGACTAGGTATCCCCCTTTCCAACTGACTAGGTATCCCCCTTTCCAACTGACTAGGTATCCCCCTTTCCAACTGACTAGGTATCCCCCTTTCCCTTTCCAACTGACTAGGTATCCCCCTTTCTAACTGACTAGGTATCCCCCTTTCCAACTGACTAGGTATCCCCCTTTCTAACTGACTAGGTATCCCCTTTCCAACTGACTAGGTATCCCCCTTTCCAACTGACTAGGTATCCCCCTTTCCCTTTCCAACTGACTAGGTATCCCCCCTTTCCAACTGACTAGGTATCCCCTTTCCAACTGACTAGGTATCCCCCTTTCCAACTGACTAGGTATCCCCCTTTCCAACTGACTAGGTATCCCCCTTTCCAACTGACTAGGTATCCCCCTTTCCAACTGACTAGGTATCCCCTTTCCAACTGACTAGGTATCCCCCTTTCCAACTGACTAGGTATCCCCCTTTCCAAATGACTAGGTATCCCCCTTTCCAACTGACTAGGTATCCCCCTTTTCCAACTGACTAGGTATCCCCCTTTCCAACTGACTAGGTATCCCCCCCTTTCCTTTCCAACTGACTAGGTATCCCCCTTTCTAACTGACTAGTATCCCCCTTCCAACTGAGGTATCCCCCTTTCCAACTGACTAGGTATCCCCCTTTCTAACTGACTAGGTATCCCCTTTCCAACTGACTAGGTATCCCCCTTTCCAACTGACTAGGTATCCCCCTTTCCAACTGACTAGGTATCCCCCTTTCCCTTTCCAACTGACTAGGTATCCCCCTTTCCAACTGACTAGGTATCCCCCTTTCCAACTGACTAGGTATCCCCCTTTCCAACTGACTAGGTATCCCCCTTCCAACTGACTAGGTATCCCCCTTTCCAACTGACTAGGTATCCCCTTTCCAACTGACTAGGTATCCCCCTTTCCAACTGACTAGGTATCCCCCTTTCCCTTTCCAACTGACTAGGTATCCCCCTTTCCAACTGACTAGGTATCCCCTTTCCAACTGACTAGGTATCCCCTTTCCAACTGACTAGGTATCCCCTTTCCCCTTTCCAACTGACTAGGTATCTCCCTTTCCCTTTCCAACTGACTAGGTATCCCCTTTCCCTTTCCAACTGACCAGGTATCCCCCTTTCCAACTGACTAGGTATCCCCCTTTCCAACTGACTAGGTATCCCTCTTTCCAACTGACTAGGTATCCCCCTTTCCCTTTCCAACTGACTAGGTATCCCCCTTTCCCTTTCCAACTGACTAGGTATCCCCCTTTCCAACTGACTTGGTTTCCCCCTTTCCAACTGACTAGGTATCCCCTTTCCAACTGACTAGGTATCCCCCTTTCCAACTGACTAGGTATCCCCCCTTTCCAACTGACTAGGTATTCCCCTTTCCAACTGACTAGGTATCCCCCTTTCCAACTGACTAGGTATCCCCTTTATAACTGACTAGGTACCTCCCTTTCCAACTGACTAGGTATCCCCCTTTCCAACTGACTAGGTATCCCCCTTTCCAACTGACTAGGTATCCTCCTTTCCAACTGACTAGGTATCCCCTTTCCAACTGACCAGGTATCCCCTTTCCAACTGACTAGGTATCCCCCTTCCAACTGACTAGGTATCCCCCTTCCAACTGACTAGGTATCCCCCTTTCCCTTTCCAACTGACTAGGTATCCCCCTTTCCCTTTCCAACTGACTAGGTATCCCCCCTTTCCCTTTCCAACTGACTAGGTATCCCCCCTTTCCCTTTCCAACTGACTAGGTATCCCCCTTCCCAACTGACTAGGTATCCCCCTTTCCCTTTCCAACTGACTAGGTATCCCCCCTTTCCCTTTCCAACTGACTAGGTATCCCCTTCCAACTGACTAGGTATCCCCTTTCCAACTGACTAGGTATCCCCCTTTCCCTTTCCAACTGACTAGGTATCCCCCTTTCCCTTTCCAACTGACTAGGTATCCCCCTTTCCAACTGACTAGGTATTCCCCCTTTCCAACTGACTAGGTACCCCCTTTCCAACTGACTAGGTATCCCCCTTTCCAACTGACTAGGTATTCCCCTTTCCAACTGACTAGGTACCCCCTTTCCAACTGACTAGGTATCCCCCTTTCCAACTGACTAGGTATCCCCCTTTCCCCTTTCCAACTGACTAGGTATCCCCCTTTCCAACTGACTAGGTATCCCCCTTTCCCTTTCCAACTGACTAGGTATCCCTCCTTTCCACCTGACTAGGTATCCCCTTTCCAACTGACTAGGTATCCCCCTTTCCAACTGACTTGGTATCCCCCTTTCCAACTGACCAGGTATCCCCCTTTCCAACTGACTAGGTATCCCCCCTTTCCAACTGACTAGGTATCCCCCTTTCCAACTGACTAGGTATCCCCCTTTCCAACTGACTAGGTATCCCCCTTTCCAACTGACTAGGTATCCCCCTTTCCAACTGACTAGGTATCCCCCTTTCCAACTGACTAGGTATCCCCCTTTCCAACTGACTAGGTATCCCCCTTTTCCAACTGACTAGGTATCCCCCTTTCCAACTGACTAGGTATCCCCCTTTCCCTTTCCAACTGACTAGGTATCCCCCTTTCCCTTTCCAACTGACTAGGTATCCCCCTTTCCAAATGACTAGGTATTCCCCTTTCCAACTGACTAGGTACCCCCTTTCCAACTGACTAGGTATCCCCCTTTCCAACTGACTAGGTATTCCCCCTTTCCAACTGACTAGGTACCCCCCTTTCCAACTGACTAGGTATTCCCCCTGTCCAACTGACTAGGTATCCCCCTTTCCAACTGACTAGGTATTCCCCCTTTCCAACTGACTAGGTATCCCCCTTTCCAACTGACTAGGTATTCCCCCTTTCCAACTGACTAGGTATCCCCCTTTCCAACTGACTTGGTATCCCCCTTTCCAACTGACCAGGTATCCCCCTTTCCAACTGACTAGGTATCCCCCTTTCCAACTGACTAGGTATCCCCCTTTCCAACTGACTAGGTATCCCCCTTTCCAACTGACTAGGTATCCCCCTTTCCAACTGACTAGGTATCCCCCTTTCCAACTGACTAGGTATCCCCCTTTCCAACTGACTAGGTATCCCCTTTCCAACTGACTAGGTATCCCCCTTTTCCAACTGACTAGGTATCCCCCTTTCCAACTGACTAGGTATCCCCCTTTCCAACTGACTAGGTATCCCCCTTTCCAACTGACTAGGTATCCCCTTTCCAAAGGACTAGGTATCCCCCTATCTAACTGACTAGGTATCCCCCTATCTAACTGACTAGGTATCCCCCTTTCCAACTGACTAGGTATCCCCCTTTCCAACTGACTAGGTATCCCTTTCCAACTGACTAGGTATCCCCCTTTCCTTTCCAACTGACTAGGTATCCCCCTTTCCCTTCAACTGACTAGGTATCCCCCTTTCCCTTTCCAACTGACTAGGTATCCCCCTTTCCAACTGACAAGGTATCCCCTTTCCAACTGACTAGGTATCCCCCTTTCCAACTGACTAGGTATCCCCCTTTCCAACTGACTAGGTATCCCCCTTTCCAAATGACTAGGTATCCCCCTTTCCAACTGACTAGGTATCCCCCTTTCCCTTTCCAACTGACTAGGTATCCCCCTTTCTAACTGACTAGGTATCCCCCTTTCCAACTGACTTGGTATCCCCCTTTCTAACTGACTAGGTATCCCCCTTTCCAACTGACTAGGTATCCCCCTTTCCAACTGACTAGGTATCCCCCTTTCCCTTTCCAACTGACTAGGTATCCCCCTTTCCAACTGACTAGGTATCCCCCTTTCCAACTGACTAGGTATCCCCTTTCCAACTGACTAGGTATCCCCTTTCCAACTGACTAGGTATCCCCCTTTCCAACTGACTAGGTATCCCCCTTTCCAACTGACTAGGTATCCCTCTTTCCAACTGACTAGGTATACCCCTTTCCCTTTCCAACTGACTAGGTATCCCCCTTTCCCTTCCCAACTGACTAGGTATCCCCCTTTCCCTTCCAACTGACTAGGTATCCCCTTTCCCTTTCCAACTGACTAGGTATCCCCCTTTCCAACTGACTAGGTATCCCCCTTTCCAACTGACTAGGTATCCCCCTTTCCAACTGACTAGGTATCCCCCTTTCCAAATGACTAGGTATCCCCCTTTCCAACTGACTAGGTATCCCCCTTTTCCAACTGACTAGGTATCCCCCTTTCCAACTGACTAGGTATCCCCCTTTCCCTTTCCAACTGACTAGGTATCCCCCTTTCTAACTGACTAGGTATCCCCTTTCCAACTGACTAGGTATCCCCCTTTCTAACTGACTAGGTATCCCCCTTTCCAACTGACTAGGTATCCCCTTTCCAACTGACTAGGTATCCCCTTTCCCTTTCCAACTGACTAGGTATCCCCCTTTCCAACTGACTAGGTATCCCCTTTCCAACTGACTAGGTATCCCCCTTTCTAACTGACTAGGTATCCCCCTTTCCAACTGACTAGGTATCCCCCTTTCTAACTGACTAGGTATCCCCCTTTCCAACTGACTAGGTATCCCCCTTTCCAACTGACTAGGTATCCCCCTTTCCCTTTCCAACTGACTAGGTATCCCCCCTTTCCAACTGACTAGGTATCCCCCTTTCCAACTGACTAGGTATCCCCCTTTCCAACTGACTAGGTATCCCCCTTTCCAACTGACTAGATATCCCCTTTCCAACTGACTAGGTATCCCCTTTCCAACTGACTAGGTATCCCCCTTTCCAACTGACTAGGTATCCCCCTTTCCAACTGACTAGGTATCCCTCTTTCCAACTGACTAGGTATCCCCCTTTCCCTTTCCAACTGACTAGGTATCCCCTTTCCCTTCCCAACTGACTAGGTATCCCCTTTCCCTTTCCAACTGACTAGGTATCCCCCTTTCCCTTTCCAACTGACTAGGTATCCCCCTTTCCAACTGACTAGGTATCCCCCTTTCCAACTGACTAGGTATCCCCTTTCCAACTGACTAGGTATCCCCCTTTCCAAATGACTAGGTATCCCCCTTTCCAACTGACTAGGTATCCCCCTTTTCCAACTGACTAGGTATCCCCCTTTCCAACTGACTAGGTATCCCCCTTTCCCTTTCCAACTGACTAGGTATCCCCCTTTCTAACTGACTAGGTATCCCCTTTCCAACTGACTAGGTATCCCCTTTCTAACTGACTAGGTATCCCCCTTTCCAACTGACTAGGTATCCCCCTTTCCAACTGACTAGGTATCCCCCTTTCCCTTTCCAACTGACTAGGTATCCCCCTTTCCAACTGACTAGGTATCCCCTTTCCAACTGACTAGGTATCCCCTTTCCAACTGACTAGGTATCCCCTTTCCAACTGACTAGGTATCCCCCTTTCCAACTGACTAGGTATCCCCCTTTCCAACTGACTAGGTATCCCCCTTTCCAACTGACTAGGTATCCCCCTTTCCCTTTCCAACTGACTAGGTATCCCCTTTCCAACTGACTAGGTATCCCCCTTTCCAACTGACTAGGTATCCCCCTTTCCAACTGACTAGGTATCCCCCTTTCCAACTGACTAGGTATCCCCCTTTCCCTTTCCAACTGACTAGGTATCCCCCTTTCCCTTTCCAACTGACCAGGTATCCCCCTTTCCAACTGACTAGGTATCCCCCTTTCCAACTGACTAGGTATCCCTCTTTCCAACTGACTAGGTATCCCCTTTCCCTTTCCAACTGACTAGGTATCCCCCTTTCCCTTTCCAACTGACTAGGTATCCCCCTTTCCAACTGACTTGGTTTCCCCCTTTCCAACTGACTAGGTATCCCCCTTTCCAACTGACTAGGTATCCCCCTTTATAACTGACTAGGTACCTCCCTTTCCAACTGACTAGGTATCCCCCTTTCCAACTGACTAGGTATCCCCCTTTCCAACTGACTAGGTATTCCCCCTTTCCAACTGACTAGGTACCCCCTTTCCAACTGACTAGGTATTCCCCCTGTCCAACTGACTAGGTATCCCCCTTTCCAACTGACTAGGTATTCCCCCTTTCCAACTGACTAGGTATCCCCCTTTCCAACTGACTAGGTATTCCCCCTTTCCAACTGACTAGGTATCCCCCTTTCCAACTGACTAGGTATCCCCCTTTCCAACTGACTAGGTATCCCCCTTTCCAACTGACTAGGTATCCCCCTTTCCAACTGACTAGGTATCCCCCTTTCCAACTGACTAGGTATCCCCCTTTTCCAACTGACTAGGTATCCCCCTTTCCAACTGACTAGGTATCCCCCTTTCCAACTGACTAGGTATCCCCCTTTCCAACTGACTAGGTATCCCCCTTTCCAAAGGACTAGGTATCCCCCTATCTAACTGACTAGGTATCCCCCTATCTAACTGACTAGGTATCCCCCTTTCCAACTGACTAGGTATCCCCCTTTCCAACTGACTAGGTATCCCCTTTCCAACTGACTAGGTATCCCCCTTTCCCTTTCCAACTGACTAGGTATCCCCCTTTCCCTTCCAACTGACTAGGTATCCCCCTTTCCCTTTCCAACTGACTAGGTATCCCCCCTTTCCAACTGACAAGGTATCCCCCTTTCCAACTGACTAGGTATCCCCCTTTCCAACTGACTAGGTATCCCCCTTTCCAACTGACTAGGTATCCCCCTTTCCAAATGACTAGGTATCCCCCTTTCCAACTGACTAGGTATCCCCTTTCCCTTTCCAACTGACTAGGTATCCCCCTTTCTAACTGACTAGGTATCCCCCTTTCCAACTGACTAGGTATCCCCTTTCTAACTGACTAGGTATCCCCCTTTCCAACTGACTAGGTATCCCCTTTCCAACTGACTAGGTATCCCCTTTCCCTTTCCAACTGACTAGGTATCCCCCCTTTCCAACTGACTAGGTATCCCCCTTTCCAACTGACTAGGTATCCCCCTTTCCAACTGACTAGGTATCCCCCTTTCCAACTGACTAGGTATCCCCCTTTCCAACTGACTAGGTATCCCCCTTTCCAACTGACTAGGTATCCCCCCTTTCCAACTGACTAGGTATCCCTCTTTCCAACTGACTAGGTATCCCCCTTTCCCTTTCCAACTGACTAGGTATCCCCCTTTCCCTTCCCAACTGACTAGGTATCCCCCTTTCCCTTCCAACTGACTAGGTATCCCCCTTTCCCTTTCCAACTGACTAGGTATCCCCCCCCTGACTAGGTTCCAACTGACTAGGTATCCCCCTTTCCAACTGACTAGGTATCCCCCTTTCCAACTGACTAGGTATCCCCCTTTCCAAATGACTAGGTATCCCCCTTTCCAACTGACTAGGTATCCCCCTTTTCCAACTGACTAGTATCCCCCTTTCCAACTGACTAGGTATCCCCCCCTTTCCAACTGACTAGGTATCCCCCTTTCTAACTGACTAGGTATCCCCTTTCCAACTGACTACGTATCCCCCTTTCCCTTTCCAACTGACTAGGTATCCCCTTTCTAACTGACTAGGTATCCCCCTTTCCAACTGACTAGGTATCCCCCTTTCTAACTGACTAGGTATCCCCCTTTCCAACTGACTAGGTATCCCCTTTCCAACTGACTAGGTATCCCCCTTTCCCTTTCCAACTGACTAGGTATCCCCCTTTCCAACTGACTAGGTATCCCCCTTTCCAACTGACTAGGTATCCCCCTTTCCAACTGACTAGGTATCCCCTTTCCAACTGACTAGGTATCCCCCTTTCCAACTGACTAGGTATCCCCTTTCCAACTGACTAGGTATCCCCTTTCCCTTTCCAACTGACTAGGTATCCCCCTTTCCAACTGACTAGGTATCCCCCTTTCCAACTGACTAGGTATCCCCCTTTCCAACTGACTAGGTATCCCCCTTTCCCTTTCCAACTGACTAGGTATCTCCCTTTCCCTTTCCAACTGACTAGGTATCCCCCTTTCCCTTTCCAACTGACCAGGTATCCCCCTTTCCAACTGACTAGGTATCCCCCCTTTCCAACTGACTAGGTATCCCTCTTTCCAACTGACTAGGTATCCCCCTTTCCCTTTCCAACTGACTAGGTATCCCCCTTTCCCTTTCCAACTGACTAGGTATCCCCCTTTCCAACTGACTTGGTTTCCCCCTTTCCAACTGACTAGGTATCCCCCTTTCCAACTGACTAGGTATCCCCCTTTATAACTGACTAGGTACCTCCCTTTCCAACTGACTAGGTATCCCCCTTTCCAACTGACTAGGTATCCCCCTTTCCAACTGACTAGGTATCCTCCTTTCCAACTGACTAGGTATCCCCCCTTTCCAACTGACCAGGTATCCCCCTTTCCAACTGACTAGGTATCCCCCTTCCAACTGACTAGGTATCCCCCTTCCAACTGACTAGGTATCCCCCTTTCCCTTTCCAACTGACTAGGTATCCCCCCTTTCCCTTTCCAACTGACTAGGTATCCCCCCTTTCCCTTTCCAACTGACTAGGTATCCCCCTTTCCCTTTCCAACTGACTAGGTATCCCCTTTTCCAACTGACTAGGTATCCCCCTTTCCCTTTCCAACTGACTAGGTATCCCCCTTTCCCTTTCCAACTGACTAGGTATCCCCCTTCCAACTGACTAGGTATCCCCTTTCCAACTGACTAGGTATCCCCCTTTCCCTTTCCAACTGACTAGGTATCCCCTTTTCCAACTGACTAGGTATCCCCCTTTCCCTTTCCAACTGACTAGGTATCCCCTTTCCAACTGACTAGGTTTCCCCCTTCCAACTGACTAGGTATCCCCCTTTCCAACTGACTAGGTATCCCCCTTTCCCTTTCCAACTGACTAGGTATCCCCCTTTCCAACTGACTAGGTATCCCCCCTTTCCAACTGACTAGGTATCCCCCCTTTCCCTTTCCAACTGACTAGGTATCCCCCTTTCCAACTGACTAGGTATCCCCCCTTTCCGTTTTAATCTTTACCAGGCAGGGCTGTACTGAAGAATGGCTTGTCTGTCCAAATGTATCACAGAACATTGTGCTGGACTGGTTTGTCTGGTCTACAGGTGGTTCAGGTCCAAATGAGAACATTATGCTGGACTGGTTTGTCTGGTCTACAGGTGGTTCAGGTCCAAATATATCACAGAACATTGTGCTGGACTGGTTTGTCTGGTCTACAGGTGGTTCAGGTCCAAATGAGAACATTATGCTGGACTGGTTTGTCTGGTCTACAGGTGGTTCAGGTCCAAATATATCACAGAACATTGTGCTGGACTGGTTTGTCTGGTCTACAGGTGGTTCAGGTCCAAATGAGAACATTATGCATGACTGTTTTGTTTTGTCTACAGGTGGTTCAGGTCCAAATATATCACAGAACATTATGCTGGACTGGTTTGTCTGGTCTACAGGTGGTTCAGGTCCAAATGAGAACATTATGTTGGACTGGATTGTCTGGTCTACAGGTGGTTCAGGTCCAAATATATCACAGAACATTATGCTGGACTGGTTTGTCTGGTCTACAGGTGGTTCAGGTCCAAATGAGAACATTATTCTGGACTGGTTTGTCTGGTCTACAGGTGGTTCAGGTCCAAATGAGAACATTGTGCTGGACTGGTTTGTCTGGTCTACAGGTGGTTCAGGTCCAAATGAGAACATTGTGCTGGACTGGTTTGTCTGGTCTACAGGTGGTTCAGGTCCAAATGAGAACATTGTGCTGGACTGGTTTGTCTGGTCTACAGGTGGTTCAGGTCCAAATGAGAACATTGTGCTGGACTGGTTTGTCTGGTCTACAGGTGGTTCAGGTCCAAATGAGAACATTATTCTGGACTGGTTTGTTTGGTCTACAGGTGGTTCAGGTCCAAATGAGAACATTATGCTGGACTGGTTTGTCTGGTCTACAGGTGGTTCAGGTCCAAATATATCACAGAACATTATGCTGGACTGGTTTGTCTGGTCTACAGGTGGTTCAGGTCCAAATGAGAACATTGTGCTGGACTGGTTTGTCTGGTCTACAGGTGGTTCAGGTCCAAATGAGAACATTGTGCTGGACTGGTTTGTCTGGTCTACAGGTGGTTCAGGTCCAAATGAGAACATTATGCTGGACTGGTTTGTCTGGTCTACAGGTGGTTCAGGTCCAAATGAGAACATTGTGCTGGACTGGTTTGTCTGGTCTACAGGTGGTTCAGGTCCAAATGAGAACATTATGCTGGACTGGTTTGTCTGGTCTACAGGTGGTTCAGGTCCAAATGAGAACATTGTGCTGGACTGGTTTGTCTGGTCTACAGGTGGTTCAGGTCCAAATGAGAACATTGTGCTGGACTGGTTTGTCTGGTCTACAGGTGGTTCAGGTCCAAATATATCACAGAACATTGTGCTGGACTGGTTTGTCTGGTCTACAGGTGGTTCAGGTCCATATCTGCTGCAGAATGTCTCATCCAGGGATTGTGAACCACGAACTGCAGTTTAGGGAGGATAGACTGGTTTTGTGATGGTGAGCTTTGTGGATCTAATCTGTGACACATCGTAAACTTCTCTCTCTCTCTCTCTCTCTCTCTCTGTCAGTAGATTCAAACCTATGTATTTGTTTCTGCATTAGGGAATGTCCATCTATCTTCCCATAAAATAAACTGCAGACAGACGCTGCTGTTCGCTCCTACATCACAGCACTGCTGAGAGAGAGAGAGACAGAGAACGAGAGAGAGAGAGACAGAGAACGAGAGAGAGACTGAGAACGAGAGAGAGAGACAGTGAGAGAGAGAGACAGCGAGAGAGAGAGAGACACAGCGAGAGAGAGAGAGACAGTGAGAGAGACAGCGAGGGAGAGAGAGACAGTGGGAGAGAGAGAGACAGCGAGAGAAAGAGAGAGAAATCGTGATTAAGAGAGAGAGTCAGTCAGAGAGAGAGAGAGCAAAAGAGAGAGAGGAGAAATCGTGACACAGAGCGAGAGAGAGAGTTTATTGTGAAAGCTGGTCCCAGCACCAACCACTGTGTGATAGGTAGAAGCAGAAGTGGGGGTGAATTGAGGCACTTATCTCAGTGGGAGGAGAGACAGCAGAAAAACCCAGTATTGATGGGACTGTTTTCTCTTTCCTCACACATCAGAAAAATGCACACAGCTGGAGTCCTGAGGGGGAGGACATGATAAACAAGAGGATTGGAGATGTTGCTTTAGTTTGAGCTAATATTTCCTCCGTCCCTGCCATTATACAGAAAACAGAGATGGTGATGTACAGTAGACTAACCTCTCTAAAAACAGAGATGGTGATGTACAGGACATTACACTAACCTCTCTAAAAACAGAGATGGTGATGTACAGGACATTACACTAACCTCTCTAAAAACAGAGATGGTGATGTACAGGACATTACACTAACCTCTCTAAAAACAGAGATGGTGATGTACAGGACATTACACTAACCTCTCTAAAAACAGAGATGGTGATGTACAGGACATTACACTAACCTCTCTAAAAACAGAGATGGTGATGTACAGGACATTACATTAACCTCTCTAAAAACAGAGATGGTGATGTAGAGGACATTATACTAAGCTCTCTAAAAACAGAGATGGTGATGTACAGTAGACTAACCTCTCTAAAAACAGAGATGGTGATGTACAGGACATTACACTAACCTCTCTAAAAACAGAGATGGTGATGTACAGGACATTACACTAACCTCTCTAAAAACAGAGATGGTGATGTGCAGGACATTACACTAACCTCTCTAAAAACAGAGATGGTGATGTACAGGACATTACACTAACCTCTCTAAAAACAGAGATGGTGATGTACAGTAGACTAACCTCTCTAAAAACAGAGATGGTGATGTACAGTAGACTAACCTCTCTAAAAACAGAGATGGTGATGTACAGTAGACTAACCTCTCTAAAAACAGAGATGGTGATGTACATTATACTAACCTCTCTAAAAACAGAGATGGTGATGTACATTACACTAACCTCTCTAAAAACAGAGATGGTGATGTACATTACACTAACCTCTCTAAAAACAGAGATGGTGATGTACAGGACATTACACTAACCTCTCTAAAAACAGAGATGGTGATGTACAGGACATTACACTAACCTCTCTAAAAACAGAGATGGTGATGTAGAGGACATTACACTAACCTCTCTAAAAACAGAGATGGTGATGTACATTACACTAACCTCTCTAAAAACAGAGATGGTGATGTACAGGACATTACACTAACCTCTCTAAAAACAGAGATGGTGATGTACAGGACATTACACTAACCTCTCTAAAAACAGAGATGGTGATGTATAGGACATTACACTAAACTATTTTGCAGAGTCAAACATCCAACGCCTCTCTACTGTGTTCTGACTGGCTGAGCCCCAGCTCTCCTGTTGGCCAATCACCAGCCCATAAACGTTGCCGAGGGACTTAACTTTGGATCTCTATTGGTTGACGGACAGACTGGCCAAAACACCATTAAACCTCTTGCCTGTGTTAGCAAAGAGATTAAAACTCTTCATCACTTTCAACACCCAGATTATCCCTCTCAGTTCAACACCGCCCAAAATAACACCCAGATCATCCCTCTCAGTTCAACACCGCCCAAAATAACACCACGATCATCCCTCTCATTTCAACACCGCCCAAAATAACACCACGATCATCCCTCTCAGTTCAACACCCCCAAAATAACACCCAGATCATCCCTCTCAGTTCAACACCCCCAAAATAACACCCAGATCATCCCTCTCAGTTCAACACCGCCCAAAATAATACCCAGATCATCCCTCTCAGTTCAACACCCCCAAAATAACACCCAGATCATCCCTCTCAGTTCAACACCCCCAAAATAACACCCAGATCATCCCTCTCAGTTCAACACCCCCAAAATAATACCCAGATCATCCCTCTCAGTTCAACACCGCCCAAAATAACACCCAGATCATCCCTCTCATTTCAACACCACCCAAAATAACACCAAAATCATCTGTCTCAGTTCAACACCCCCAAAATAACACCCAGATTATCCCTCTCAGTTCAACACCCCCAAAATAACACCCAGATCATCTCTCTCAGTTCAACAACCCCCAAAATAACACCCAGATCATCTCTCTCAGTTCAACACCCCCAAAATAACACCCAGATCATCTCTCTCAGTTCAACACCCCCAAAATAACACCCAGATTATCCCTCTCAGTTCAACACCCCCAAAATAACACCCAGATCATCCCTCTCAGTTCAACACCCCCAAAATAATACCCAGATCATCCCTCTCAGTTCAACACCACCCAAAATAACACCCAGATTATCCCTCTCAGTTCAACACCCCCAAAATAACACCCAGATCATCCCTCTCAGTTCAACACCCCCAAAATAACACCCAGATCATCTCTCTCAGTTCAACACCCCCAAAATAACACCCAGATCATCTCTCTCAGTTCAACACCCCCAAAATAACACCCAGATCATCTCTCTCAGTTCAACACCCCCAAAATAACACCCAGATTATCCCTCTCAGTTCAACACCCCCAAAATAACACCCAGATCATCCCTCTCAGTTCAACACCCCCAAAATAACACCCAGATCATCCTGTGTGTCTCCATCCACTAACATGGAGACAGGTTATAACTACAGGCTGTGTGTCTCCATCCACTAACATGGAGACAGGTTATAACTACAGGCTGTGTGTCTCCATCCACTAACATGGAGACAGGTTATAACTACAGGCTGTGTGTCTCCATCCAGTAACATGGAGATAGGTTATAACCACAGGCTGTGTGTCTCCATCCAGTAACATGGAGACAGGTTATAACTACAGGCTGTGTGTCTCCATCCACTAACATGGAGACAGGTTATAACTACAGGCTGTGTGTCTCCATCCACTAACATGGAGACAGGTTATAACTACAGGTGGTGTGTCTCCATCTACTAACATGGAGACAGGTTATAAGTACAGGCGGTGTGTCTCCATCCACTAACATGGAGACAGGTTATAACTACAGGCTGTGTGTCTCCATCCAGTAACATGGAGATAGGTTATAACCACAGGCTGTGTGTCTCCATCCAGTAACATGGAGACAGGTTATAACTACAGGCTGTGTGTCTCCATCCACTAACATGGAGACAGGTTATAACTACAGGCTGTGTGTCTCCATCCACTAACATGGAGACAGGTTATAACTACAGGCTGTGTGTCTCCATCCACTAACATGGAGACAGGTTATAACTACAGGTGGTGTGTCTCCATCTACTAACATGGAGACAGGTTATAACTACAGGCGGTGTGTCTCCATCCACTAACATGGAGACAGGTTATAACTACAGGCTGTGTGTCTCCATCCACTAACATAGAGACAGGTTATAACCTCAGGCTGTGTCGTACCACGAGGGCGCAGTGGGCTTTGTTTGAATCCAGGTCTATGTTCCAGACAGAAGCCTCGTTTCCATGGCACCTAGCGTGGGCTTTCTGTTATCATTATTGCAGTGATAAACATGAACATATTTGACATTTTAGTGTTGTGACTCTGACAATATTATCTGCCAGGCTTAGGCTGTTGTGCCTCAGTAAAACACACAGAAATACACATTTCTCTGATCTGAAAATGACATTCTTCTGGTTTATTCTTCCTTGTAGATGTTGTTGGAGGCTTGGTGAGTATTCATGGTGAGGGCAGAGCCACTAGGTTTTTCAGGTGATTCAAATTCATTCATGTATTCAGACTCCTCAGCCCTTATTGAACTCCTCACTATTCATTTTTCTTTACACAACCCCCCTTGGGGGCCTGATGGCTCATAGAACCCCCCCCCTCCCGACCCCACACATATTTTTGGAGTAATCTAATGGACAACAACACTTAGGCTTCTACTTAGGCTTCTACTTCCAGTTTAAACATACTATATACATTTTACATACTACATACTATATACATTTTACATACTACATACTATATACATTTTACATACTACATACTATATACATTTTTACATACTATATACTATATACATTTTACATACTACATACTATATACATTTTACATACTACATACTATATACTATATAAATTTTGCATACTACATACTATATACATTTTACATACTACATACTACATACTATATACATTTTACATACTATATACATTCTACATACTATATACATTTTACATACTATATACATTTTACATACTATATACATTTTACATACTACATACTATATACATTTTACATACTACATACTATATACATTTTACATACTATATACATTTTACATACTACATACTATATACATTTTACATACTACATACTATATACATTTTACATACTATACACATTTTACATACTACATACTATATACATTTTACATACTATATACATTTTACATACTACATACTATATACATTTTACATACTATATACATTTTACATACTACATACTATATACAGTTGACATACTACATACTATATACATTTTACATACTACATACTATATACATTTTACATACTACATACTATATACATTTGACATACTATATACATTTTACATACTATATACATTTTACATACTATATACATTTTACATACTATATATTATATTCATTTTACATACTACATGCTATATACATTTTACATACTATATACATTTTACATACTACATACTATATACATTTTACATACTATATACATTTTACATACTACATACTATATACATTTTACATACTACATGCTATAAACATTTGACATACTATATACATTTGACATACTACATACTATATACATTTTACATACTACATGCTATAAACATTTTACATACTACATACTATATACATTTTACATACTATAAACATTTTACATACTATATACATTTTACATACTACATACTATATACATTTGACATACTACATGCTATAAACATTTTACATACTACATACTATATACATTTTACATACTACATACTATATACATTTTACATACTACATGCTATATACATTTTACATACTATATACATTTTACATACTACATACTATATACATTTTACATACTATATACATTTTACATACTACATACTATATACATTTTACATACTATATACATTTTACATACTACATGCTATATACATTTTACATACTACATACTATATATATTTTACATACTACATACATTTTACATACTACATACTATATACATTTTACATACTACATACTATATACATTTTACATACTACATACTATATACATTTTTACAAACGCAGTATATTTGAGTTGAATTTCAATTCAATCCAGTCCTATTTATGACATCGCATAGCTACATGTGACATAACTCCACCAGTCCTATTTATGACATCACATAGCTACATGTGACAGAACTCCACCAGTCCTATTTATGACATCACATAGCTACATGTGACAGAACTCCACCAGTCCTATTTATGACATCACATAGCTACATGTGACAGAACTCCACCAGTCCTATTTATGACATCACATAGCTACATGTGACAGAACTCCACCAGTCCTATTTATGACATCACATAGCTACATGTGACAGAACTCCACCAGTCCTATTTATGACATCACATAGCTACATGTGACAGAACTCCACCAGTCCTATTTATGACATCACATAGCTACATGTGACAGAACTCCACCAGTCCTATTTATGACATCACATAGCTACATGTGACAGAACTCCACCAGTCCTATTTATGACATCACATAGCTACATGTGACAGAACTCCACCAGTCCTATTTATGACATCACATAGCTACATGTGACAGAACTCCACCAACTATTTATGACATCACATAGCTACATGTGACAGAACTCCACCAGTCCTATTTATGACATCACATAGCTACATGTGACAGAACTCCACCAGTCCTATTTATGACATCACATAGCTACATGTGACAGAACTCCACCAGTCCTATTTATGACATCACATAGCTACATGTGACAGAACTCCACCAGTCCTATTTATGACATCACATAGCTACATGTGACAGAACTCCACCAGTCCTATTTATGACATCACATAGCTACATGTGACAGAACTCCACCAGTCCTATTTATGACATCACATAGCTACATGTGACAGAACTCCACCAGTCCTATTTATGACATCACATAGCTACATGTGACAGAACTCCACCAGTCCTATTTATGACATCACATAGCTACATGTGACAGAACTCCACCAGTCCTATTTATGACATCACATAGCTACATGTGACAGAACTCCACCAGTCCTATTTATGACATCACATAGCTACATGTGACAGAACTCCACCAGTCCTATTTATGACATCACATAGCTACATGTGACAGAACTCCACCAGTCCTATTTATTGTTCTCATTAAACTGAAATTGAAACAAACTTTGGCTTGTTTTAAAAACAGCAATATTTTGGAGAGGATTTCATTGTTAAATAACCAAATAAAGGAGAGGTTGCAATCTGAATAAAAGGAGAGGTTGCAATCTGAATAGAGGGAGAGGTTGCAATCTGAATAAAAGGAGAGATTGTAATCTGAATAAAAGGAGAGGTTGTAATCTGAATAAAAGGAGAGGTTGCAATCTGAATAGAGGGAGAGGTTGCAATCTGAATAAAAGGAGAGATTGTAATCTGAATAAAAGGAGAGGTTGTAATCTGAATAAAAGGAGAGGTTGTAATCTGAATATAGGGAGAGGTTGCAATCTGAATAAAGGGAGAGGTTGTAATCTGAATAAAATGAGAGGTTGCAATCTGAATAAAGGGAGATGTTGTAATCTGAATATAGGGAGAGGTTGTAATCTGAATAGAGGAAAGGTTGTAATCTGAATAAAAGGAGAGTTTGTAATCTGAATAAAAGGAGAGGTTGCAATCTGAATAATAGGAGAGATTGTAATCTGAATAAAAGGAGAGGTTGTAATCTGAATATAGTGAGAGGTTGTAATCTGAATATAGTGAGAGGTTGTAATCTGAATAAAAGGAGAGGTTGTAATCTGAATAAAGGGAGAGGTTGTAATCTGAATATAGTGAGAGGTTGTAATCTGAATATAGTGAGAGGTTGTAATCTGAATAAAAGGAGAGGTTGTAATCTGAATAAAGGGAGAGGTTGTAATCTGAATCAAGTGAGAGGTTGTAATCTGAATAAAAGGAGAGGTTGTAATCTGAATAAAGGGAGAGGTTGTAATCTGAATAAAGGGAGAGGTTGTAATCTGAATAAAGGGAGAGGTTGTAATCTGAATATAGTGAGAGGTTGTAATCTGAATATAGTGAGAGGTTGTAATCTGAATAAAGGGAGAGGTGTTCTAGTGAGTCTGTCAAGAAAATTATAATTAAAGGAACACTAAATTTAAAGGGATGGCTTTAGATAAATGTAGTAAAAACCCTATTGAATGAAAACTTTATGAGAAGATCTGGCAGCAAGAGGGAGGGTTTTCAGCGGTCGATTTACATTTATTCAGCAAGGGAATCACGCTGCAAAGCACGTTACGCACGTTCATAAGGTAAGTTTCAATAACAACTGAGAAGTGTGTAGGAAAGGCCTGTAGGAAAGGAAGGAAAGGCCTGTAGGAAAGGAAGGTAGGAAAGGAAGGAAAGGCCTGTAGGAAAGCCCTGTAGGAAAGGCCTGTAGGAAAGGCCTGTAGGAAAGGCCTGTAGGAAAGGAAGGTAGGAAAGGCCTGTAGGAAAGCCCTGTGGGAAAGGAAGGTAGGAAAGGCCTGTAGGAAAGGAAGGAAGGAAAGGCCTGTAGGAAAGGCCTATAGGAAAGGCCTGTAGGAAAGTCCTACTTGTCCTATGTCTGATTCGGGCCCATAGGGATGTTAGGGCTGATCCTCATCCCAGAAGTAGAGGAAGAACTGCGTTCCAGCTTGATTGAGAATTAAAGGAAATGTTCCGCGTTGGTGGAGACTCTGCATTCACAGTAAATGTGTATATGACGACTCAACCAGAAGTTACCTTTACATTGTAAAGCACATCTTCCGCAATACGGCTTGAATTAAACTCTAAGTCCGGGAAGAGAGAAGAGACTTCCATCACACCTGAGCTCCTCTGGACTCTGCATTAGAGAAGTCCAATCACACAGCACCACACACACACAGTCTTGTACAGCTAACACACACACATCTACACATCCTCACAGCACCCTGTGAAGTGGAAGAGAGAAGTAGAGGTGCAGTGATGGATTGAGTTAGAAAGGAGATAATGGACTCCTGGGGAAACTAATCTGTTTCTGGGGATGGAAGGGAGAGACTGAATTCACTGACCCATTCACTCTCTCTCCCTCCTACCACCTCATCTCTATTCCCTCCTCTCTCCTCCTCCTCCCTCCCCTCTTCTCTCCTCCCCTCCTCTCTCCCTTCCACCCCTCCTCCTCTCCTCCCCTTCTCTACCCCTCCTCCTCCATCCCTTCTCCACCACCTCCTCTCTCCCTTCTACCCCTCCTCCCCTTCTCTACCCCTCCTCCTCCATCCCTTCTCCTCCCCTCCTCTCTCCCTCTCCCTTCTACCCCTCCTCCCCCTCTCTACCCCTCCTCCTCCTCCCCTCCTCTCTCCCTCTCCCTTCTACCCCTCCTCCCCTCTCTACCCCTCCTCCTCCACCCCTCCTCTACCACCTCCTCTCTCCCTTCTACCCCTCCTCCCCTTCTCTACCCCTCCTGCCACCTCATATCTCTTCCCCTCCTCCTCCACCCCTCCTCTACCACCTCCTCTCTCCCTCCTGCCACCTCATATCTCTTCCCCTCGTCTCTCTCCTCCTCTACCCCTCCCCCCCTCCTCCTACCCCCTCCTCCTCTACCCCTCCTTCTCCCCTCCTCCTCTACCCCTCCTTCTCCCCTCCTCCTCTGTACCCCTCCTACCCCCTCCTCCTCTACCCCTCCTTCTCCCCTCCTCCTCTGTACCCCTCCTTCTCCCCTCCTCTCTACCCCTCCTCCTCTCTACCCCTCCTTCTCCCCTCCTCCTCTGTACCCCTCCTTCTCCCCTCCTACCCCCTCTATCCCTCCTCCTCTACCCCTCCTTCTCCCCTCCTCCTCTGTGCCCCTCCTTCTCCCCCTCCTCTCTACCCCTCCTCCTCTCTACCCCTCCTACCCCCTCCTCCTCTACCCCTCCTCCTCTACCCCTCCTTCTCCCCTCTTCCTCTGTACCCCTCCTACCCCCTCCTCCTCTATCCCTCCTCTTCTACCCCTCCTTCTCCCCTCCTCCTCTGTACCCCTCCTTCTCCCCCTCTCTACCCCTCCTCCTCTCTACCCCTCCTTCTCCCCTCCTCCTCTGTACCCCTCCTTCTCCCCCTCCTTCTCCCCTCCTCCTCTGTACCCCTCCTTCTCCCCTCCTCCTCTCTACCCCTCCTTCTCCCCTCCTCCTCTACCCCTCCTTCTCTCCTCCTCCTCTACCCCTCCTTCTCCCCTCCTCCTCTACCCCTCCTTCTCTCCTCCTCCTCTACCCCTCCTTCTCCCCTCCTCCTCTTTACCCCTCCTTCTCCCCCTCCTCTCTACCCCTCCTCCTCTCTACCCCTCCTTCTCCCCTCCTCCTCTGTACCCCTCCTTCTCCCCCTCCTCCTCTGTACCCCTCCTTCTCCCCTCCTCCTCTCTACCCCTCCTTCTCCCCTCCTCCTCTACCCCTCCTTCTCTCCTCCTCCTCTACCCCTCCTCCTCTCCCCTCCTTCTCCCCTCCTCCTCTGTGCCCCTCCTTCTCCCCCTCCTCTCTTCCCCTCCTCCTCTCTACCCCTCCTACCCCCTCCTCCTCTACCCCTCCTCTACCCCTCCTCCTCTCCCCTCCTTCTCCCCTCTTCCTCTGTACCCCTCCTACCCCCTCCTCCTCCTCTATCCCTCCTCCTCTACCCCTCCTTCTCCCCTCCTCCTCTGTACCCCTCCTTCTCCCCCTCCTCTCTACCCCTCCTCCTCTGTACCCCTCCTTCTCCCCCTCCTCCTCTGTACCCCTCCTTCTCCCCTCCCTCTACCCCTCCTTCTCCCCTCCTCCTCTACCCCTCCTTCTCTCCTCCTCCTCTACCCCTCCTTCTTCCCTCCTCCTCTACCCCTCCTTCTCCCCTCCTCCTCTACACCTCCTTCTCTCCTCCTCCTCTACCCCTCCTTCTCTCCTCTTCTCTACCCCTCCTTCTCCCCTCCTCCTCTACCCCTCCTTCTCTCCTCCTCCTCTACCCCTCCTCCCTCCTCCCTCTCCTCCTCCTCTACCCCTCCTCTACCCCTCCTTCTCCCCTCCTCCTCTACCCCTCATTCTCCCCTCCTCCTCTACCCCTCCTCTCTACCCCTCCTCCTCTCTACCCCTCCTTCTCCCCTCCTCCTCTGTACCCCTCCTCCTCTCTACCCCTCCTTCTCCCCTCCTCCTCTACCCCTCCTTCTCTCCTCCTCCTTCTTCCCTCCTCCTCTGTACCCCTCCTTCTCCCCTCCTCCTCTACCCCTCCTTCTCCCCTCCTCCTCTGTACCCCTCCTTCTCTCCTCCTCCTCTACCCCTCCTTCTCCCCTCCTCCTCTGTACCCCTCCTTCTCTCCTCCTCCTCTACCCCTCCTTCTCCCCTCCTCCTCTACCCCTCCTTCTCCCCTCCTCCTCTGTACCCCTCCTTCTCCCCTCCTCCTCTGTACCCCTCCTTCTCCCCTCCTCCTCTACTCCTCCTTCTCTACCACTTCACCTTCTTTATGTTGTTCACCTTCCTCCTTCTGAGACCCAGCAGTTCATTGTTGTCCTGTCTAGTGGTCATCAGTTCATCAGGTCTGTATCTCTGAGGCCATACAGGCCACTGTATTAAGTCCTGTTGTGCCTTTAAGGGGACATTCTGGGATGTTCAACGATTTCCTGGGGGTGTGGCTTTGACAACTTCATCTTCCCGGTTCTTAAATTGTATTTATTTATTAATGATAATAATTTCTGTGAGTTTGATATTGAAATGGTTTCTAGGGTGCTAGGTGTCTGTAATGAGAATCTCAGGGTTCTAGGTGTCTGTAATGGGAATCCCACAACATGATGGAGGAACTATATTTAAAGAGAGAGGGAGACATGGTACCGCGACATGATGAAGGCCTGCATCCCGGGGTCGCCTCTTCACTGTTGACTTTGAGACTGGTGTTTTGTAGGTACTATTTAATGAAGCTGCCAGTTGAGGACTTGTGAGGCGTCTGTTTCTCAAACTAGACACTAATATACCTGTCGTCTTGCTCAGCTGTGCACCGGGGCCTCCCACTCCTCTTTCTATTCTGGTTAGAGCCAGTTTGTGCTGTTCTGTGAAGGGAGTAGTACACAGCGTTGTAGGAGATCTTCAGTTTCTTGGCAATTTATCGCATGAAATAGTCTTAATTTATCAGAACAAGAATAGACTCATGAGTTTCAGAAGAAAGTCTTTGTTTCTGGCCATTTTGAGCCTGTAATCAAATCCACAAATGCTGATGCTCCAGATACTCAACTCGTCTAAAGGCAGCCAGTGTTACTGCTTCTTTAAAATCAGAACAGTTTTCAGCTGTGCTAACATAATTGCAAAAGGGTTTTCTAAAGATCAACTTGGATTAGCTAACACAACGTGCGTGCCATTGGAACACAGGAGTGATGGATGCTGATAATGGGCCTCTGTACTTGGATTAGCTAACACAACGTGCCCATTGGAACACAGGAGTGATGGTTGCTGATAATGGGCCTCTGTACTTGGATTAGCTGTGCCCATTGGAACCTATGTAGATATTCCATTAAAAATCAGCCGTTTCCAGCCACAATAGTCATTTACAACATTAACAACATGTCTACACGGTATTTCTGATCAATTTGATATGATTTTAATGGACAAAAAAAATGTGCTTTTCTTTCAAAAACAAGGACATTTCTTAGTGACCCCAAACCTTTGAATGGTGGTATATATGATCCATGAAATGATACATTTCACATGATAAAAACATGTTTCAAGAGGAGGGGAGTATTTCAGGGCAGAGACAGTAGCCTTGTTGAATTTCTCAGGTTGTTAGTGAAACTTAATGTCGGGTATAGTCAGGTAGATACAGAGGGAGGAGAACATGTATTTGATACACTGCCGATTTCGCAGGTTTTCCTACTTACAAAGCATGTAGAGATCTGTAATTTATCATAGTGTCTTTTATACAGGTAAAGAGTTCAAACAGGTGCAGTTAATACAGGTAATGAGTGGAGAACAGGAGGGCTTCTTAAAGAAGAACTAACAGGTCTGTGAGAGCCGGAATTCTTACTGGTTGGTAGGTGATCAAATACTTATGTCATGCAATAAAATGCAAATTAATTACTTAAAAATCATACAATGTGATTTTCTGTATTTTTGTTTTAGATTCCGTATCTCACAGTTGAAGTGTACCTATGATAAAAATTACAGACCTCTACATGCTTTGTAAGTAGGAAAACCTGCAAAATCGGCAGTGTATCAAATACTTGTTCTCCCCACTGGAAATATATATATGATTGTCTCCATACTAGAAACACAGTGTTATAATGTGTAGTTCTTTATCCTCACAGGTCAGTGGGTTTCTGTTTCCTTTGATATCCTCTTCCTGTCTGACATCATCCTGTCTCCTTCTAGAACTCAGACACAGTTCAAGTTCTAGAACGTCTAGAGGTTCTGTTTACCCTCTCTCACTTCAGACGGCTCCTCTTCATTTCCTTTCCTCAGATAACAGGGAAATGAAAGTGTTGGAGGGGTCACAGCAGAGGGCTGATGGTGTCACAGCTAGGTGCATGTCGTGTTGTCAGTAGTCCAATTTGTAAGTCGCTCTGGATAAGAGCGTCTGCTAAATGACTTAAATGTAAATGTAATGTAGTGAAGTCAACACTGAGGCCATTAGTAGTCTGGCTGCTTGTGATCGGAGGGCCTGTGAGCTGGATGTGTCCCCGTTTCAGAGTCCTCTCCCTGGGGGTGATGACGCTGGTCACTCCCTGGAGCCACTGAGAGAGAAGAGACAAAGAGAAGACTACAGTCAGAACAACATAGGTGTATTTTTCCTGGCTGTAAAGTCAAGACTGTTGGTTTAGGGTGACTAAGACAGGCACAGAGACAATAGACAGAAAGACTTCAGTAGTTAAACTGTTGCTCAGCATTGCTGTAACTGCTCAGCCCTAATACTGTAACCCACGGTTACCATCAGCCCTGATACTGTAACCCACGGTTACCATCAGCCCTAATACTGTAACCCACGGTTACCATCAGCCCTAATACTGTAACCCACGGTTACCATCAGCCCTAATACTGTAACCCACGGTTACCATCAGCCCTAATACTGTAACCCACAGTCACCATCAGCCCTAATACTGTAACTCTCTGTTACCATCAGCCCTAATACTGTAACCCACAGTCACCATCAGCCCTAATACTGTAACCCTCTGTTACCATCAGCCCTAATACTGTAACCCACAGTCACCATCAGCCCTAATACTGTAACCCTCTGTTACCATCAGCCCTAATACTGTAACCCACAGTCACCATCAGCCCTAATACTGTAACCCTCTGTTACCATCAGCCCTAATACTGTAACCCACAGTCACCATCAGCCCTAATACTGTAACCCTCTGTTACCATCAGCCCTAATACTGTAACCCACAGTCACCATCAGCCCTAATACTGTAACCCTCTGTTACCATCAGCCCTAATACTGTAACCCTCTGTCACCATCAGCCCTAATACTGTAACCCACAGTCACCATCAGCCCTAAAACTGTAACCCTCTGTCACCATCAGCCCTAATACTGTAACCCACAGTCACCATCAGCCCTAATACTGTAACCCTCTGTTACCATCAGCCCTAATACTGTAACCCCCTGTCACCATCAGCCCTAATACTGTAACCCACGGTCACCATCAGCCCTAATACTGTAACCCACGGTCACCATCAGCCCTAATACTGTAACCCACGGTCACCATCAGCCCTAATACTGTAACCCACGGTCACCATCAGCCCTAATACTGTAACCCACGGTTACCATCAGCCCTAATACTGTAACCCACGGTCACCATCAGCCCTAATACTGTAACCCTCTGTTACCATCAGCCCTAATACTGTAACCCTCTGTTACCATCAGCCCTAATACTGTAACCCATGGTTACCATCAGCCCTAATACTGTAACCCACGGTTACCATCAGCCCTAATACTGTAACCCACGGTTACCATCAGCCCTAATACTGTAACCCACGGTTACCATCAGCCCTAATACTGTAACCCACGGTTACCATCAGCCCTAATACTGTAACCCACGGTTACCATCAGCCCTAATACTGTAACCCACGGTTACCATCAGCCCTAATACTGTAACCCACAGTCACCATCAGCCCTAATACTGTAACCCACGGTTACCATCAGCCCTAATACTGTAACCCACGGTTACCATCAGCCCTAATACTGTAACCCACGGTTACCATCAGCCCTAATACTGTAACCCACGGTTACCATCAGCCCTAATACTGTAACCCACGGTTACCATCAGCCCTAATACTGTAACCCACGGTTACCATCAGCCCTAATACTGTAACCCACAGTTACCATCAGCCCTAATACTGTAACCCACGGTTACCATCAGCCCTAATACTGTAACCCACGGTTACCATCAGCCCTAATACTGTAACCCACGGTTACCATCAGTTTCTACACACCCTCCTATATAACTACTGTCTATACACACCATCCTATACAACTACTGTCTATACACACAATCCTATATAACTACTGTCTATACACACCATCCTATATAACTACTGTCTATACACACCATCCTATATAACTACTGTCTATACACACCATCCTATATAACTACTGTCTATACACACCATCCTATATAACTACTGTCTATACACACCATCCTATATAACTACTGTCTATACACACCATCCTATACAACTACTGTCTATACACACAATCCTATATAACTACTGTCTATACACACCATCCTATATAACTACTGTCTATACACACTATCCTATATAACTACTGTCTATACACACCATCCTATATAACTACTGTCTATACACACCATCCTGTATAACTACTGTCTATACACACCATCCTATATAACTACTGTCTATACACACCATCCTATATAACTACTGTCTATACACACCATCCTATATAACTACTGTCTATACACACCATCCTATATAACTACTGTCTATACACACCATCCTATATAACTACTGTCTATACACACCATCCTATATAACTACTGTCTATACTGTCAATACACACCATCCTATATAACTACTGTCTATACACACCATCCTATATAACTACTGTCTATACACACCATCCTATATAACTACTGTCTATACACACCATCCTATATAACTACTGTCTATACTGTCTATACACACCATCCTATATAACTACTGTCTATACACACCATCCTATATAACTACTGTCTATACTGTCAATACACACCATCCTATATAACTACTGTCTATACTGTCTATACACACCATCCTATATAACTACTGTCTATACAAACCATCCTATGATTCCATCCCTCTATACCAGTAGAGGTGACTCCATCCCTCTATACCAGTAGAGGGGACTCCATCCCTCTATACCAGTAGAGGTGACTCCATCCCTCTATACCAGTAGAGGTGACTCCATCCCTCTATACCAGTAGAGGTGACTCCATCCCTCTATACCAGTAGAGGTGACTCCATCCCTCTATACCAGTAGAGGTGACTCCATCCCTCTATACCAGTAGAGGTGACTCCATCCTCTATACCAGTAGAGGTGACTCCATCCCTCTATACCAGTAGAGGTGACTCCATCCCTCTATACCAGTAGAGGTGACTCCATCCCTCTATACCAGTAGAGGTGACTCCATCCCTCTATACCAGTAGAGGTGACTCCATCCTCTATACCAGTAGAGGTGACTCCATCCCTCTATACCAGTAGAGGTGACTCCATCCCTCTATACCAGTAGAGGTGACTCCATCCCTCTATACCAGTAGAGGTGACTCCATCCCTCTATACCAGTAGAGGTGACTCCATCCCTCTATACCAGTAGAGGTGACTCCATCCCTCTATACCAGTAGAGGGGACTCCATCCCTCTATACCAGTAGAGGGGACTCCATCCCTCTATACCAGTAGAGGTGATTCCATCCCTCTATACCAGTAGAGGTGACTCCATCCCTCTATACCAGTAGAGGTGACTCCATCCCTCTATACCAGTAGAGGTGACTCCATCCCTCTATACCAGTAGAGGTGACTCCATCCCTCTATACCAGTAGAGGTGACTCCATCCCTCTATACCAGTGACAGTAGAGGTGGTCATTAAGTGTTGTACAGTACAGTGGTTACCAGGCTGCTCCATCCCTCTAAGGAGGTCTGTCAGATAGTATTAGAGGAGGAGAGGACTGAAGGACTGTCTCCTCTCACCGTCCCTCTCTCTCTTATTCTCTCCCTGTCTCAGGAACAGCGTTTACATCTATAATAAAGGCATGACATGGTAAGGAGGAGGAACAGCCTTTACGTCTATAATAAAGGCATGACATGGTAAGGAGGAGGAACAGCCTTTACGTCTATAATAAAGGCATGACATGGTAAGGAGGAGGAACAGCCTTTACGTCTATAATAAAGGCATGACATGGTAAGGAGGAGGAACAGCCTTTACGTCTATAATAAAGGCATGACATGGTAAGGAGGAGGAACAGCCTTTACGTCTATAATAAAGGCATGACATGGTAAGGAGGAGGAACAGCCTTTACGTCTATAATAAAGGCATGACATGGTAAGGAGGAGGAACAGCCTTTACGTCTATAATAAAGGCATGACATGGTAAGGAGGAGGAACAGCCTTTACGTCTATAATAAAGGCATGACATGGTAAGGAGGAGGAACAGCCTTTACGTCTATAATAAAGGCATGACATGGTAAGGAGGAGGAACAGCCTTTACGTCTATAATAAAGGCATGACATGGTAAGGAGGAGGAACAGCCTTTACGTCTATAATAAAGGCATGACATGGTAAGGAGGAGGAACAGCCTTTACGTCTATAATAAAGGCATGACATGGTAGGAGGAGGAACAGCCTTTACGTCTATAATAAAGGCATGACATGGTAAGGAGGAGGAACAGCCTTTACGTCTATAATAAAGGCATGACATGGTAAGGAGGAGGAACAGCCTTTACGTCTATAATAAAGGCATGACATGGTAAGGAGGAGGAACAGCCTTTACGTCTATAATAAAGGCATGACATGGTAAGGAGGAGGAACAGCCTTTACGTCTATAATAAAGGCATGACATGGTAAGGAGGAGGAACAGCCTTTACGTCTATAATAAAGGCATGACATGGTAAGGAGGAGGAACAGCCTTTACGTCTATAATAAAGGCATGACATGGTAGGAGGAGGAACAGCCTTTACGTCTATAATAAAGGCATGGCATGGTAGGAGGAGGAACAGCCTTTACGTCTATAATAAAGGCATGACATGGTAGGAGGAGGAACAGCCTTTACGTCTATAATAAAGGCATGACATGGTAAGGAGGAGGAACAGCCTTTACGTCTATAATAAAGGCATGACATGGTAAGGAGGAGGAACAGCCTTTACGTCTATAATAAAGGCATGACATGGTAAGGAGGAGGAACAGCCTTTACGTCTATAATAAAGGCATGGCATGGTAAGGAGGAGGAACAGCCTTTACGTCTATAATAAAGGCATGACATGGTAAGGAGGAGGAACAGCCTTTACGTCTATAATAAAGGCATGACATGGTAAGGAGGAGGAACAGCCTTTACGTCTATAATAAAGGCATGACATGGTAAGGAGGAGGAACAGCCTTTACGTCTATAATAAAGGCATGACATGGTAAGGAGGAGGAACAGCCTTTACGTCTATAATAAAGGCATGGCATGGTAAGGAGGAGGAACAGCCTTTACGTCTATAATAAAGGCATGGCATGGTAAGGAGGAGGAACAGCCTTTACGTCTATAATAAAGGCATGACATGGTAAGGAGGAGGAACAGTGTTTACGTCTATAATAAAGGCATGACATGGTAAGGAGGAGGAACAGCCTTTACGTCTATAATAAAGGCATGACATGGTAAGGAGGAGGAACAGTGTTTACGTCTATAATAAAGGCATGACATGGTAAGGAGGAGGAACAGCCTTTACGTCTATAATAAAGGCATGACATGGTAAGGAGGAGGAACAGCCTTTACATCTATAATAAAGGCATGGCATGGTAAGGAGGAGGAACAGCCTTTACGTCTATAATAAAGGCATGACATGGTAAGGAGGGAACAGTGTTCTCTTCCAACAGCTGGTGAAAAAGCCACACATCATTCTCTCTTATTTAACCAAAATTCTCTCTCTTGGAGACCACTGTTGTTGCCATGGCAGCTGAGTGCCGGAAAAGAGTAGCGTAATTTCCAGGTAACCTGGTCTTCGACGCAGACTATTTATAAAGGTAATGGTTTTAGGACACATAACGACGACGACAACAACAAGCCGTTTTCAGAGGTCAAATAATGAGTGAAACAGTCAGACAACAGAGCCACTAGATGGGTGAAACAGTCAGACAACAGAGCCACTAGATGAGTGAAACAGTCAGACAACAGAGCCACTAGATGAGTGAAACAGTCAGACAACAGAGCCACTAGATGGGTGAAACAGTCAGACAACAGAGCCACTAGATGAGTGAAACAGTCAGACAACAGAGCCACTAGATGGGTGAAACAGTCAGACAACAGAGCCACTAGATGAGTGAAACAGTCACACAACAGAGCCACTAGATGGGTGAAACAGTCAGACAACAGAGCCACTAGATGAAATGAGTGAAACAGTCAGACAACAGAGCCACTAGATGAGTGAAACAGTCAGACAACAGAGCCACTAGATGGGTAAAACAGTCAGACAACAGAGCCACTAGATGAGTGAAACAGTCAGACAACAGAGCCACTAGATGAGTGAAACAGTCAGACAACAGAGCCACTAGATGAGTGAAACAGTCAGACAACAGAGCCACTAGATGGGTGAAACAGTCAGACAACAGAGCCACTAGATGAAATTAGTGAAACAGTCAGACAACAGAGCCACTAGATGAGTGAAACAGTCAGACAACAGAGCCACTAGATGAGTGAAACAGTCAGACAACAGAGCCACTAGATGAAATGAGTGAAACAGTCAGACAACAGAGCCACTAGATGAGTGAAACAGTCAGACAACAGAGCCACTAGATGGGTGAAACAGTCAGACAACAGAGCCACTAGATGAGTGAAACAGTCAGACAACAGAGCCACTAGATGGGTAAAACAGTCAGACAACAGAGCCACTAGATGAGTGAAACAGTCAGACAACAGAGCCACTAGATGGGTAAAACAGTCAGACAACAGAGCCACTAGATGAGTGAAACAGTCAGACAACAGAGCCACTAGATGGGTAAAACAGTCAAACAACAGAGCCACTAGATGAGTGAAACAGTCAGACAACAGAGCCACTAGATGGGTAAAACAGTCAGACAACAGAGCCACTAGATGGGTGAAACAGTCAGACAACAGAGCCACTAGATGGGTGAAACAGTCAGACAACAGAGCCACTAGATGAGTGAAACAGTCACACAACAGAGCCACTAGATGGGTGAAACAGTCAGACAACAGAGCCACTAGATGAAATGAGTGAAACAGTCAGACAACAGAGCCACTAGATGAGTGAAACAGTCAGACAACAGAGCCACTAGATGGGTAAAACAGTCAGACAACAGAGCCACTAGATGAGTGAAACAGTCAGACAACAGAGCCACTAGATGAGTGAAACAGTCAGACAACAGAGCCACTAGATGAGTGAAACAGTCAGACAACAGAGCCACTAGATGGGTAAAACAGTCAGACAACAGAGCCACTAGATGAAATTAGTGAAACAGTCAGACAACAGAGCCACTAGATGAGTGAAACAGTCAGACAACAGAGCCACTAGATGAGTGAAACAGTCAGACAACAGATCCACTAGATGAAATGAGTGAAACAGTCAGACAACAGAGCCACTAGATGAGTGAAACAGTCAGACAACAGAGCCACTAGATGGGTGAAACAGTCAGACAACAGAGCCACTAGATGAGTGAAACAGTCAGACAACAGAGCCACTAGATGGGTAAAACAGTCAGACAACAGAGTAGTACACTACTTTAGACCAGAGCCCTATATAGTGCACTACCTTAGACCAGAGCCCTATACAGTACACTACCTTAGACCAGAGCCCTATATAGTGCACTACCTTAGACCAGAGCCCTTTATAGTACACTACTTTAGACCAGAGCCCTATATAGTGCACTTCTCTAGACCAGAGCCCTATATAGTGCACTACTTTAGACCAGGGTCCAATATAGTACACTACTTTAGACCAGAGCCCTATATAGTGCACTACCTTAGACCAGAGCCCTATATAGTGCACTACTTTAGACCAGAGCCCTATATAGTACACTACTATAGACCAGAGCCCTATATAGTACACTACTGTAGACCAGAGCCCTATATAGTACACTACTTTAGACCAGAGCCCTATATAGTGCACTTCTCTAGACCAGAGCCCTATATAGTGCACTACTTTAGACCAGAGCCCTATACAGTACACTACCTTAGACCAGAGCCCTATATAGTGCACTACCTTAGACCAGAGCCCTATATAGTGCACTACTTTAGACCAGAGCCCTATATAGTACACTACTATAGACCAGAGCCCTATATAGTACACTTCTTTAGACCAGAGCCCTATATAGTGCACTACTTTAGACCAGGGCCCAATATAGTACATTACTTTAGACCAGAGCCCTATATAGTGCACTACCTTAGACCAGAGCCTTATATAGTGCACTACTTTAGACCAGGGCCCTATAGAGTGCACTACCTTAGACCAGAGCCCTATATAGTACACTAATTTAGACCAGACCCCTATACAGTACACTACCTTAGACCAGAGCCCTATATAGTGCACTACTTTAGACCAGGGCCCTATATAGTACACTACTTTAGAGCAGAGTCCTATATAGTGCACTACCTTAGACCAGAGCCCTATATAGTACACTACCTTAGACCAGAGCCCTATATAGTACACTACCTTAGACCAGAGCCCTATATAGTACACTAACTTAGACCTCAGCCCTATATAGTACACTAACTTAGACCTCAGCCCTATATAGTGCACTACTTTAGACCAGGGCCCTATATAGTACACTACTTTAGAGCAGAGTCCTATATAGTGCACTACCTTAGACCAGAGCCCTATATAGTACACTACCTTAGACCAGAGCCCTATATAGTACACTACCTTAGACCAGAGCCCTATATAGTACACTACCTTAGACCTCAGCCCTATATAGTGCACTACTTTAGACCAGGGCCCTATATAGTACACTACTTTAGAGCAGAGTCCTATATAGTGCACTACCTTAGACCAGAGCCATATATATTACACTACCTTAGACCAGAGCCCTATATATTACACTACCTTAGACCAGAGCCCTATATAGTACACTACCTTAGACCAGAGCCATATATAGTACACTACCGTAGACCAGAGCCCTATATAGAGAACAGGGAGCCATTTGGGACATAGAGTGTGTCAATAGACGTTCAAGGAAACTGGTATTGGTAGTGACATCATGACAAACACAACCACCGAACCAAATAAGACAGTTATGGTTGAAGACATGGGGGGGCTTTTTACACAAAGCCACTCAGTCATTCACTCTAAGAAAACTAGACTGAAGAAATAACTGACTGATGTTAATCAGGCTACCACACGACAACCAGCAAGTGGCCCTCTTCAGTCTGTATCGCTGAAACTACAGAAAGGTCATTTCAGAGTGAGAACACATAGGCAGCATGTTCTGTGAATGAGTCTCTGCAGGTACATTGCCTTTAAATGTCAATTGATGTTGAGGGCTGAAATTCCAAGATACGGATGAGTAGAGCTCAAGGTCTCTGTTACATCTGTTTCAGGGGGATACAATTACAGGTCCACATCCTATGAGGAAGAAAACAACAAACAAGAAGACAATCAACAAGTAGCTGCTCTTCCAGGCTCTCCTTTAGTCTGCATCTATACTACCTCATTATAATAGTCTGCATCTATACTACCTCATTATAATAGTCTGCATCTATACTACCTCATTATAATAGTCTGTATCTATACTACCTCATTATAATAGTCTGCTGTATCTATACTACCTCATTATAATAGTCTGTATCTATACTACCTCATTATAATAGTCTGCTGTATCTATACTACCTCATTATAATAGTCTGCATCTATACTACCTCATTATAATAGTCTGTATCTATACTACCTCATTATAATAGTCTATCTATACTACCTCATTATAATAGTCTGTATCTATACTACCTCATTATAATAGTCTGCATCTATACTACCTCATTATAATAGTCTGCATCTATACTACCTCATTATAATAGTCTGTATCTATACTACCTCATTATAATAGTCTGTAGCTATACTACCTCATTATAATAGTCTGTATATATACTACCTCATTATAATAGTCTGTATCTATACTACCTCATTATAATAGTCTGTAGCTATACTACCTTATTATAATAGTCTGTATCTATACTACCTCATTATAATAGTCTATCTATACTACCTCATTATAATAGTCTGTATCTATACTACCTCATTATAATAGTCTGTATCTATACTACCTTATTATAATAGTCTGTATATATACTACCTCATTATAATAGTCTGTATCTATACTACCTTATTATAATAGTCTGCTGTATCTATACTACCTCATTATAATAGTCTGTATCTATACTACCTCATTATAATAGTCTGCTGTATCTATACTACCTCATTATAATAGTCTGTATCTATACTACCTCATTATAATAGTCTGTATCTATACTACCTTATTATAATAGTCTGTATCTATACTACCTCATTATAATAGTCTGTGTCTATACTACCTCATTATAATAGTCTGCTGTATCTATACTACCTCATTATAATAGTCTGCTGTATCTATACTACCTCATTATAATAGTCTGTATCTATACTACCTCACTATATTAGTCTGCTGTATCTATACTACCTCATTATAATAGTCTGTATCTATACTACCTCATTATAATAGTCTGCTGTATCTATACTACCTCATTATAATAGTCTGCTGTATCTATACTACCTCATTATAATAGTCTGTATCTATACTACCTCATTATAATAGTCTGTATCTATACTACCTCATTATAATAGTCTGTATCTATACTACCTCATTATAATAGTCTGTATCTACACTACCTCATTATAATAGTCTGTATCTATACTACCTCATTATAATAGTCTGTATCTATACTACCTCATAATAGTCTGTATATATATTATACGTCATTATAATAGTCTGTATCTATACTACCTTATTATAATAGTCTGTATATATTCTACCTCATTATAATAGTCTGTATCTATACTACCTTATTATAATAGTCTGTATATATTCTACCTCATTATAATAGTCTGTAGCTATACTACCTTATTATAATAGTCTGTATATATTCTACCTCATTATAATAGTCTGTAGCTATACTACCTCATTATAATAGTCTGTATCTATACTACCTCATTATAATAGTCTGCTGTATCTATACTACCTTATTATAATAGTCTGTATCTATACTACCTCATTATAATAGTCTGCTGTATCTATACTACCTTATTATAATAGTCTGTATCTATACTACCTCATTATAATAGTCTGTATCTATACTACCTCATTATAATAGTCTGCATCTATACTACCTCATTATAATAGTCTGCTGTATCTATACTACCTCATTATAATAGTCTGTATCTATACTACCTTATTATAATAGTCTGCTGTATCTATACTACCTCATTATAATAGTCTGTATCTATACTACGTCATTATAATAGTCTGTATCTATACTACCTTATTATAATAGTCTGTATATATTCTACCTCATTATAATAGTCTGTAGCTATACTACCTCATTATAATAGTCTGTATCTATACTACCTTATTATAATAGTCTGTATCTATACTACCTCATTATAATAGTCTGCTGTATCTATACTACCTCATTATAATAGTCTGTATCTATACTACCTCATTATAATAGTCTGCTGTATCTATACTACCTCATTATAATAGTCTGTATCTATACTACCTCATTATAATAGTCTGCATCTATACTACCTCATTATAATAATCTGCTGTATCTATACTACCTCATTATAATAGTCTGCTGTATCTATACTACCTCATTATAATAGTCTGCTGTATCTATACTACCTCATTATAATAGTCTGCTGTATCTATACTACCTCATTATAATAGTCTGTATCTATACTACCTCATTATAATAGTCTGTATCTATACTACCTCATTATAATAGTCTGTATCTATACTACCTCATTATAATAGTCTGCTGTATCTATACTACCTCATTATAATAGTCTGCTGTATCTATACTACCTCATTATAATAGTCTGCTGTATCTATACTACCTTATTATAATAGTCTGTATCTATACTACCTCATTATAATAGTCTGCATCTATACTACCTCATTATAATAGTCTGTATCTATACTACCTCATTATAATAGTCTGTATCTATACTACCTCATTATAATAGTCTGCTGTATCTATACTACCTCATTATAATAATCTATCTATACTACCTCATTATAATAGTCTGCTGTATCTATACTACCTCATTATAATAGTCTATCTATACTACCTCATTATAATAGTCTGTATCTATACTACCTCATTATAATAGTCTGCATCTATACTACCTCATTATAATAGTCTGTATCTATACTACCTCATTATAATAGTCTGCTGTATCTATACTACCTCATTATAATAGTCTGCTGTATCTATACTACCTTATTATAAAAGTCTGTATCTATACTACCTCATTATAATAGTCTGTAGCTATACTACCTCATTATAATAGTCTGTATATATACTACCTCATTATAATAGTCTGTAGCTATACTACCTCATTATAATAGTCTGCATCTATACTACCTCATTATAATAGTCTGTATCTATACTACCTCATTATAATAGTCTGTAGCTATACTACCTCATTATAATAGTCTGTATATATACTACCTCATTATAATAGTCTGTATCTATACTACCTCATTATAATAGTCTGTAGCTATACTACCTTATTATAATAGTCTGTATCTATACTACCTCATTATAATAGTCTATCTATACTACCTCATTATAATAGTCTGTATCTATACTACCTCATTATAATAGTCTGTATCTATACTACCTTATTATAATAGTCTGTATATATACTACGTCATTATAATAGTCTGTATCTATACTACCTCATTATAATAGTTATTATAATAGTCTGTATCTATACTACCTCATTATAATAGTCTGTATCTATACTACCTCATTATAATAGTCTGCTGTATCTATACTACCTCGTTATAATAGTCTGCTGTATCTATACTACCTCATTATAATAGTCTGTGTCTATACTACCTCATTATAATAGTCTGCTGTATCTATACTACCTCATTATAATAGTCTGCTGTATCTATACTACCTCATTATAATAGTCTGTATCTATACTACCTCACTATATTAGTCTGCTGTATCTATACTACCTCATTATAATAGTCTGCTGTATCTATACTACCTCATTATAATAGTCTGCATCTATACTACCTCATTATAATAGTCTGTATCTATACTACCTCATTATAATAGTCTGTATCTATACTACCTCATTATAATAGTCTGTATCTATACTACCTCATTATAATAGTCTGCTGTATCTATACTACCTCATTATAATAGTCTGCTGTATCTATACTACCTTATTATAATAGTCTGTATCTATACTACCTCATTATAATAGTCTGCATCTATACTACCTCATTATAATAGTCTGTATCTATACTACCTCATTATAATAGTCTGTATCTATACTACCTCATTATAATAGTCTGCTGTATCTATACTACCTCATTATAATAATCTATCTATACTACCTCATTATAATAGTCTGCTGTATCTATACTACCTCATTATAATAGTCTATCTATACTACCTCATTATAATAGTCTGTATCTATACTACCTCATTATAATAGTCTGCATCTATACTACCTCATTATAATAGTCTGTATCTATACTACCTCATTATAATAGTCTGCTGTATCTATACTACCTCATTATAATAGTCTGCTGTATCTATACTACCTCATTATAATATTCTGTAGCTATACTACCTTATTATAATAGTCTGCATCTATACTACCTCATTATAATAGTCTGTATCTATACTACCTCATTATAATAGTCTGTATATATTCTACCTCATTATAATAGTCTGTATCTATACTACCTCATTATAATAGTCTGTATCTATACTACCTCATTATAATAGTCTGTATCTATACTACCTCATTATAATAGTCTGTATCTATACTACCTCATTATAATAGTCTGCATCTATACTACCTCATTATAATAGTCTGTATCTATACTACCTCATTATAATAGTCTGTATCTATACTACCTCATTATAATAGTCTTATCTATACTACCTCATTATAATAGTCTGTATCTATACTACCTCATTATAATAGTCTGCATCTATACTACCTCATTATAATAGTCTGTATCTATACTACCTCATTATAATAGTCTGTATCTATACTACCTCATTATAATAGTCTGCATCTATACTACCTCATTATAATAGTCTGCTGTATCTATACTACCTCATTATAATAGTCTGCATCTATACTACCTCATTATAATAGTCTATCTATACTACCTCATTATAATAGTCTGTATCTATACTACCTCATTATAATAGTCTGTATCTATACTACCTCATTATAATAGTCTGCATCTATACTACCTCATTATAATAATCTGCTGTATCTATACTACCTCATTATAATAGTCTGCTGTATCTATACTACCTCATTATAATAGTCTGCTGTATCTATACTACCTCATTATAATAGTCTGCTGTATCTATACTACCTCATTATAATAGTCTGCATCTATACTACCTCATTATAATAGTCTGTATCTATACTACCTCATTATAATAGTCTGTATCTATACTACCTTATTATAATAGTCTATATCTATACTACCTCATTATAATAGTCTGCATCTATACTACCTCATTATAATAGTCTGCATCTATACTACCTCATTATAATAGTCTGCTGTATCTATACTACCTCATTATAATAGTCTGTATCTATACTACCTCACTATAATAGTCTGCTGTATCTATACTACCTCATTATAATAGTCTGTATCTATACTACCTCATTATAATAGTCTGCTGTATCTATACTACCTCATTATAATAGTCTGCTGTATCTATACTACCTCATTATAATAGTCTGTATCTATACTACCTCATTATAATAGTCTGCATCTATACTACCTCATTATAATAGTCTGCTGTATCTATACTACCTCATTATAATAGTCTGTGTCTATACTACCTCATTATAATAGTCTGCTGTATCTATACTACCTCATTATAATAGTCTGCTGTATCTATACTACCTCATTATAATAGTCTGTATCTATACTACCTCACTATATTAGTCTGCTGTATCTATACTACCTCATTATAATAGTCTGCTGTATCTATACTACCTCATTATAATAGTCTGCATCTATACTACCTCATTATAATAGTCTGTATCTATACTACCTCATTATAATAGTCTGTATCTATACTACCTCATTATAATAGTCTGCTGTATCTATACTACCTCATTATAATAGTCTGCTGTATCTATACTACCTCATTATAATAGTCTGCTGTATCTATACTACCTTATTATAATAGTCTGTATCTATACTACCTCATTATAATAGTCTGCATCTATACTACCTCATTATAATAGTCTGTATCTATACTACCTCATTATAATAGTCTGTATCTATACTACCTCATTATAATAGTCTGTATCTATACTACCTCATTATAATAGTCTCTGTATCTATACTACCTCATTATAATAGTCTATCTATACTACCTCATTATAATAGTCTGCTGTATCTATACTACCTCATTATAATAGTCTATCTATACTACCTCATTATAATAGTCTGTATCTATACTACCTCATTATAATAGTCTGCATCTATACTACCTCATTATAATAGTCTGTATCTATACTACCTCATTATAATAGTCTGCTGTATCTATACTACCTCATTATAATAGTCTGCTGTATCTATACTACCTCATTATAATATTCTGTAGCTATACTACCTTATTATAATAGTCTGCATCTATACTACCTCATTATAATAGTCTGTATCTATACTACCTCATTATAATAGTCTGTATCTATACTACCTCATTATAATAGTCTGTATCTATACTACCTCATTATAATAGTCTGCATCTATACTACCTCATTATAATAGTCTGTATCTATACTACCTCATTATAATAGTCTGTATCTATACTACCTCATTATAATAGTCTGCATCTATACTACCTCATAATAGTCTGTATCTATACTACCTCATTATAATAGTCTGCATCTATACTACCTCATTATAATAGTCTGTATCTATACTACCTCATTATAATAGTCTGTATCTATACTACCTCATTATAATAGTCTGCATCTATACTACCTCATTATAATAGTCTATCTATACTACCTCATTATAATAGTCTGTATCTATACTACCTCATTATAATAGTCTGTATCTATACTACCTCATTATAATAGTCTGCATCTATACTACCTCATTATAATAATCTGCTGTATCTATACTACCTCATTATAATAGTCTGCTGTATCTATACTACCTCATTATAATAGTCTGCTGTATCTATACTACCTCATTATAATAGTCTGCTGTATCTATACTACCTCATTATAATAGTCTGTATCTATACTACCTCATTATAATAGTCTGTATCTATACTACCTCATTATAATAGTCTGTATCTATACTACCTTATTATAATAGTCTATATCTATACTACCTCATTATAATAGTCTGCATCTATACTACCTCATTATAATAGTCTGCATCTATACTACCTCATTATAATAGTCTGCTGTATCTATACTACCTCATTATAATAGTCTGTATCTATACTACCTCATTATAATAGTCTGCTGTATCTATACTACCTCATTATAATAGTCTGTATCTATACTACCTCATTATAATAGTCTGTATCTATACTACCTCATTATAATAGTCTGCTGTATCTATACTACCTCATTATAATAGTCTGTATCTATACTACCTCATTATAATAGTCTGCATCTATACTACCTCATTATAATAGTCTGTATCTATACTACCTCATTATAATAGTCTGCATCTATACTACCTCATTATAATAGTCTGTATCTATACTACCTCATTATAATAGTCTGTATCTATACTACCTCATTATAATAGTCTGTATCTATACTACCTCATTATAATAGTCTGTATCTATACTACCTCATTATAATAGTCTGCTGTATCTATACTACCTCATTATAATAGTCTGCTGTATCTCATTAGTCTGTATCTATACTACCTCATTATAATAGTCTGTATCTATACTACCTCATTATAATAGTCTGTATCTATACTACCTCATTATAATAGTCTGTATCTATACTACCTCATTATATTATAGTCTGCATCTATACTACCTCATTATAATAGTCTGCATCTATACTACCTCATTATAATAGTCTGTATCTATACTACCTTATTATAATAGTCTGTATCTATACTACCTCATTATAATAGTCTGCATCTATACTACCTTATTATAATAGTCTGCATCTATACTACCTCATTATAATAGTCTGCATCTATACTACCTCATTATAATAGTCTGCATCTATACTACCTCATTATAATAGTCTGTATCTATACTACCTCATTATAATAGTCTGCTGTATCTATACTACCTCATTATAATAGTCTGTATCTATACTACCTCATTATAATAGTCTGTATCTATACTACCTCATTATAATAGTCTGCTGTATCTATACTACCTCATTATAATAGTCTGCTGTATCTATACTACCTCATTATAATAGTCTGTATCTATACTACCTCATTATAATAGTCTGCATCTATACTACCTCATTATAATAGTCTGTATCTATACTACCTTATTATAATAGTCTGTATCTATACTACCTTATTATAATAGTCTGCATCTATACTACCTCATTATAATAGTCTGTATCTATACTACCTCATTATAATAGTCTGTATCTATACTACCTCATTATAATAGTCTGCATCTATACTACCTCATTATAATAGTCTGTATCTATACTACCTCATTATAATAGTCTGTTTCTATACTACCTCATTATAATAGTCTGTATCTATACTACCTCATTATAATAGTCTGTATCTATACTACCTCATTATAATAGTCTGTATCTATACTACCTCATTATAATAGTCTGCATCTATACTACCTCATTATAATAGTCTGCATCTATACTACCTCATTATAATAGTCTGCATCTATACTACCTCATTATAATAGTCTGTATCTATACTACCTTATTATAATAGTCTGCATCTATACTACCTCATTATAATAGTCTGCTGTATCTATACTACCTTATTATAATAGTCTATATCTATACTACCTCATTATAATAGTCTGCTGTATCTATACTACCTTATTATAAAAGTCTGTATCTATACTACCTTATTATAATAGTCTGTATCTATACTACCTCATTATAATAGTCTGCTGTATCTATACTACCTTATTATAAAAGTCTGTATCTATACTACCTTATTATAATAGTCTGCTGTATCTATACTACCTCATTATAATAGTCTGCTGTATCTATACTACCTTATTATAAAAGTCTGTATCTATACTACCTTATTATAAAAGTCTGTATCTATACTACCTTATTATAAAAGTCTGCATCTATACTACCTCATTATAATAGTCTGCTGTATCTATACTACCTCATTATAATAGTCTGCATCTATACTACCTCATTATAATAGTCTGTATCTATACTACCTCATTATAATAGTCTGCTGTATCTATACTACCTCATTATAATAGTCTGTATCTATACTACCTCATTATAATAGTCTGTATCTATACTACCTCATTATAATAGTCTGCTGTATCTATACTACCTCATTATAATAGTCTGTATCTATACTACCTCATTATAATAGTCTGCTGTATCTATACTACCTCATTATAATAGTCTGCTGTATCTATACTACCTCATTATAATAGTCTGTATCTATACTACCTCATTATAATAGTCTGCATCTATACTACCTCATTATAATAGTCTGTATCTATACTACCTCATTATAATAGTCTGCATCTATACTACCTTATTATAATAGTCTGTATCTATACTACCTCATTATAATAGTCTGTATCTATACTACCTCATTATAATAGTCTGTATCTATACTACCTCATTATAATAGTCTGCTGTATCTATACTACCTCATTATAATAGTCTGCTGTATCTATACTACCTCATTATAATAGTCTGTATCTATACTACCTCATTATAATAGTCTGTATCTATACTACCTCATTATAATAGTCTGCTGTATCTATACTACCTCATTATAATAGTCTGTATCTATACTACCTCATTATAATAGTCTGCATCTATACTACCTCATTATAATAGTCTGCATCTATACTACCTCATTATAATAGTCTGTATCTATACTACCTTATTATAATAGTCTGTATCTATACTACCTCATTATAATAGTCTGCATCTATACTACCTCATTATAATAGTCTGCTGTATCTATACTACCTCATTATAATAGTCTGCATCTATACTACCTCATTATAATAGTCTGTATCTATACTACCTCATTATAATAGTCTGCTGTATCTATACTACCTCATTATAATAGTCTGTATCTATACTACCTCATTATAATAGTCTGCTGTATCTATACTACCTCATTATAATAGTCTGCTGTATCTATACTACCTCATTATAATAGTCTGTATCTATACTACCTCATTATAATAGTCTGTATCTATACTACCTCATTATAATAGTCTGCTGTATCTATACTACCTCATTATAATAGTCTGTATCTATACTACTCATTATAATAGTCTCATTATAATAGTCTGCATCTATACTACCTCATTATAATAGTCTGCATCTATACTACCTCATTATAATAGTCTGTATCTATACTACCTTATTATAATAGTCTGTATCTATACTACCTCATTATAATAGTCTGCATCTATACTACCTTATTATAATAGTCTGCATCTATACTACCTCATTATAATAGTCTGCTGTATCTATACTACCTCAATATAATAGTCTGCATCTATACTACCTCATTATAATAGTCTGCTGTATCTATACTACCTCATTATAATAGTCTGTATCTATACTACCTCATTATAATAGTCTGCATCTATACTACCTCATTATAATAGTCTGCATCTATACTACCTCATTATAATAGTCTGTATCTATACTACCTCATTATAATAGTCTGTATCTATACTACCTCATTATAATAGTCTGCTGTATCTATACTACCTCATTATAATAGTCTGTATCTATACTACCTCATTATAATAGTCTGCATCTATACTACCTCATTATAATAGTCTGCATCTATACTACCTCATTATAATAGTCTGTATCTATACTACCTTATTATAATAGTCTGTATCTATACTACCTCATTATAATAGTCTGCATCTATACTACCTTATTATAATAGTCTGCATCTATACTACCTCATTATAATAGTCTGCTGTATCTATACTACCTCATTATAATAGTCTGTATCTATACTACCTCATTATAATAGTCTGCTGTATCTATACTACCTCATTATAATAGTCTGTATCTATACTACCTCATTATAATAGTCTGCATCTATACTACCTTATTATAATAGTCTGCATCTATACTACCTCATTATAATAGTCTGCTGTATCTATACTACCTCATTATAATAGTCTGTATCTATACTACCTCATTATAATAGTCTGCATCTATACTACCTCATTATAATAGTCTGTATCTATACTACCTTATTATAATAGTCTGTATCTATACTACCTTATTATAATAGTCTGCATCTATACTACCTCAATATAATAGTCTGTATCTATACTACCTCATTATAATAGTCTGCTGTAACTATACTACCTCATTATAATAGTCTGCATCTATACTACCTCATTATAATAGTCTGTATCTATACTACCTCATTATAATAGTCTGTTTCTATACTACCTCATTATAATAGTCTGTATCTATACTACCTCATTATAATAGTCTGTATCTATACTACCTCATTATAATAGTCTGTATCTATACTACCTCATTATAATAGTCTGTATCTATACTACCTCATTATAATAGTCTGCATCTATACTACCTCATTATAATAGTCTGTATCTATACTACCTTATTATAATAGTCTATATCTATACTACCTCATTATAATAGTCTGCTGTATCTATACTACCTCATTATAATAGTCTGTATCTATACTACCTTATTATAATAGTCTGCATCTATACTACCTCATTATAATAGTCTGCTGTATCTATACTACCTCATTATAATAGTCTGCATCTATACTACCTCATTATAATAGTCTGCATCTATACTACCTCATTATAATAGTCTGCATCTATACTACCTCATTATAATAGTCTGTATCTATACTACCTTATTATAATAGTCTGCATCTATACTACCTCATTATAATAGTCTGCTGTATCTATACTACCTTATTATAATAGTCTATATCTATACTACCTCATTATAATAGTCTGCTGTATCTATACTACCTTATTATAAAAGTCTGTATCTATACTACCTTATTATAATAGTCTGTATCTATACTACCTCATTATAATAGTCTGCTGTATCTATACTACCTTATTATAAAAGTCTGTATCTATACTACCTTATTATAATAGTCTGCTGTATCTATACTACCTCATTATAATAGTCTGCTGTATCTATACTACCTTATTATAAAAGTCTGTATCTATACTACCTTATTATAAAAGTCTGTATCTATACTACCTTATTATAAAAGTCTGCATCTATACTACCTCATTATAAGTCTGCTGTATCTATACTACCTCATTATAATAGTCTGCATCTATATACATTATAATAGTCTGTATCTATACTACCTCATTATAATAGTCTGCTGTATCTATACTACCTCATTATAATAGTCTATCTACTACCTCATTATAATAGTCTGTATCTATACTACCTCATTATAATAGTCTGCTGTATCTATACTACCTCATTATAATAGTCTGTATCTATACTACCTCATTATAATAGTCTGCTGTATCTATACTACCTCATTATAATAGTCTGCTGTATCTATACTACCTCATTATAATAGTCTGTATCTATACTACCTCATTATAATAGTCTGCATCTATACTACCTCATTATAATAGTCTGTATCTATACTACCTCATTATAATAGTCTGCATCTATACTACCTTATTATAATAGTCTGTATCTATACTACCTCATTATAATAGTCTGTATCTATACTACCTCATTATAATAGTCTGTATCTATACTACCTCATTATAATAGTCTGTATCTATACTACCTCATTATAATAGTCTGCTGTATCTATACTACCTCATTATAATAGTCTGCTGTATCTATACTACCTCATTATAATAGTCTGTATCTATACTACCTCATTATAATAGTCTGTATCTATACTACCTCATTATAATAGTCTGCTGTATCTATACTACCTCATTATAATAGTCTGTATCTATACTACCTCATTATAATAGTCTGCATCTATACTACCTCATTATAATAGTCTGCATCTATACTACCTCATTATAATAGTCTGTATCTATACTACCTTATTATAATAGTCTGTATCTATACTACCTCATTATAATAGTCTGCATCTATACTACCTCATTATAATCGTCTGCTGTATCTATACTACCTCATTATAATAGTCTGCATCTATACTACCTCATTATAATAGTCTGTATCTATACTACCTCATTATAATAGTCTGCTGTATCTATACTACCTCATTATAATAGTCTGCTGTATCTATACTACCTCATTATAATAGTCTGCTGTATCTATACTACCTCATTATAATAGTCTGCTGTATCTATACTACCTCATTATAATAGTCTGTATCTATACTACCTCATTATAATAGTCTGTATCTATACTACCTCATTATAATAGTCTGCTGTATCTATACTACCTCATTATAATAGTCTGTATCTATACTACCTCATTATAATAGTCTGCATCTATACTACCTCATTATAATAGTCTGCATCTATACTACCTCATTATAATAGTCTGCATCTATACTACCTCATTATAATAGTCTGTATCTATACTACCTTATTATAATAGTCTGTATCTATACTACCTTATTATAATAGTCTGTATCTATACTACCTCATTATAATAGTCTGCATCTATACTACCTTATTATAATAGTCTGCATCTATACTACCTCATTATAATAGTCTGCTGTATCTATACTACCTCATTATAATAGTCTGCATCTATACTACCTCATTATAATAGTCTGCTGTATCTATACTACCTCATTATAATAGTCTGTATCTATACTACCTCATTATAATAGTCTGTATCTATACTACCTCATTATAATAGTCTGTATCTATACTACCTCATTATAATAGTCTGTATCTATACTACCTCATTATAATAGTCTGTGTCTATACTACCTCATTATAATAGTCTGTATCTATACTACCTCATTATAATAGTCTGTATCTATACTACCTTATTATAATAGTCTGTATCTATACTACCTCATTATAATAGTCTGTATCTATACTACCTCATTATAATAGTCTGCATCTATACTACCTCATTATAATAGTCTGCATCTATACTACCTCATTATAATAGTCTGTATCTATACTACCTCATTATAATAGTCTGTATCTATACTACCTTATTATAATAGTCTGCTGTATCTATACTACCTCATTATAATAGTCTGTATCTATACTACCTCATTATAATAGTCTGCTGTATCTATACTACCTCATTATAATAGTCTGTATCTATACTACCTCATAATAGTCTGTATATATATTATACGTCATTATAATAGTCTGTATCTATACTACCTTATTATAATAGTCTGTATATATTCTACCTCATTATAATAGTCTGTATCTATACTACCTCATTATAATAGTCTGTATCTATACTACCTTATTATAATAGTCTGCTGTATCTATACTACCTCATTATAATAGTCTGTATCTATACTACCTCATTATAATAGTCTGCTGTATCTATACTACCTCATTATAATAGTCTGTATCTATACTACCTCATAATAGTCTGTATATATATTATACGTCATTATAATAGTCTGTATCTATACTACCTCATTATAATAGTCTGTATCTATACTACCTTATTATAATAGTCTGCTGTATCTATACTACCTCATTATAATATTCTGTATCTATACTACCTCATTATAATAGTCTGCTGTATCTATACTACCTCATTATAATAGTCTGTATCTATACTACCTCATTATAATAGTCTGCTGTATCTATACTACCTCATTATAATAGTCTGTATCTATACTACCTCATTAAATACCATCTTATTAATATTCTGCTTCTCTTCAGTTTAACCACTGAACTGTACAGTTAAGACATGACAGTGTAACCATGCCGACCATTTTTTTACTAGTTACAGTAGATTAATCCATGGCTAGACTAGTTACTGTAGATTAATCCATGACTAGACTAGTTACAGTAGATTAATCCATGACTAGACTAGTTACTGTAGATTAATCCATGACTAGACTAGTTACAGTAGATTAATCCATGACAAGACTAGTTACAGTAGATTAATCCATGACAAGACTAGTTACAGTAGATTAATCCATGACTAGACTAGTTACTGTAGATTAATCCATGACTAGACTAGTTACAGTAGATTAATCCATGACTAGACTAGTTACTGTAGATTAATCCATGACTAGACTAGTTACAGTAGATTAATCCATGACTAGACTAGTTACTGTAGATTAATCCATGACTAGACTAGTTACTGTAGATTAATCCATGACTAGACTAGTTACTGTAGATTAATCCATGACTAGACTAGTTACAGTAGATTAATCCATGACTAGACTAGTTACTGTAGATTAATCCATGACTAGCAGAATGGCGACCATTTATTTACTAGTTACAGTAGATTAATCCATGGCTAGACTAGTTACAGTAGATTAATCCATGACTAGACTAGTTACTGTAGAGTAATCCATGACTAGACTAGTTACTGTAGATTAATCCATGACTAGACTAGTTACAGTAGATTAATCCATGACTAGACTAGTTACAGTAGATTAATCCATGACTAGCAGAATGCCGACCATTTATTTACTAGTTACAGTAGATTAATCCATGACTAGACTAGTTACAGTAGATTAATCCATGACTAGACTAGTTACAGTAGATTAATCCATGACTAGACTAGTTACTGTAGATTAATCCATGACTAGACTAGTTACTGTAGATTAATCCATGACTAGACTAGTTACTGTAGATTAATCCATGACTAGACTAGTTACTGTAGATTAATCCATGACTAGACTAGTTACAGTAGATTAATCCATGACTAGACTAGTTACAGTAGATTAATCCATGACTAGACTAGTTACAGTAGATTAATCCATGACTAGACTAGTTACAGTAGATTAATCCATGACTAGACTAGTTACTGTAGATTAATCCATGACTAGACTAGTTACTGTAGATTAATCCATGACTAGACTAGTTACTGTAGACTAATCCATGACTATACTAGTTACAGTAGATTAATCCATGACTAGACTAGTTACAGTAGATTAATCCATGACTAGACTAGTTACAGTAGATTAATCCATGACTAGACTAGTTACTGTAGATTAATCCATGGCTAGACTAGTTACAGTAGATTAATCCATGACTAGACTAGTTACTGTAGATTAATCCATGACTAGACTAGTTACAGTAGATTAATCCATGACTAGACTAGTTACTGTAGATTAATCCATGACTAGACTAGTTACAGTAGATTAATCCATGACAAGACTAGTTACTGTAGATTAATCCATGACTAGCAGAATGCCGACCATTTATTTACTAGTTACAGTAGATTAATCCATGACTAGACTAGTTACAGTAGATTAATCCATGACTAGACTAGTTACTGTAGATTAATCCATGACTAGACTAGTTACTGTAGATTAATCCATGACTAGACTAGTTACTGTAGATTAATCCATGACTAGACTAGTTACTGTAGATTAATCCATGACTAGACTAGTTACTGTAGACTAATCCATGACTAGACTAGTTACTGTAGACTAATCCATGACTAGACTAGTTACAGTATGTAAATCCATCTACATGACTAGCATAATTTTTTACATTTATTTTACCTTTATTTAACCTTTATTTAACCAGGCAAGTCAGTTAAGAGCAAATTCTTATTTTCAATGACGGCCTAGGAACAGTGGGTTAACTGCCTGTTCAGGGGCAGAACAACAGATTTGTACCTTCTCAGCTCGGGGGTTTGAACTTGCAACCTTCCGGTTACTAGTCCAATGCTCTAACCACTAGGCTACCCTGCCGCCCCTGCTTGTAAGAATGCTTGTAAGGTTTTAAAAGATCACTTTGGACCCCTAATGATATTGTTGTCTTCTACATGCCCTTCATTTAAACCTTAGACTTAATGATTTTCACAAAAAAATATCTGGCTTTGAGAGATTAAAACGCTTTCCATAGTCTGGAGAAGAAAATATTCTACTGGACAAAGCATCTCTGAGAGCACTGATAAATGCATCAGTCTGAGAGCACTGATAAACGCATCAGTCTGTGGGGATGACAGAGCACTTCACAATACAGAATTATACATTATTAATCGTGTTTTACAGGAAACACAAAACGTGGAAGACAACAATCTGGGTCTCGACGGACGCGGCTCTTATTGACAGGCGCTAATGTGGATAAAACGACGAGCAGAGAGGAATTAAACATCTGGAGAGGCCGTAGTGTCTCATCTCCCTGCTGTCACTGTGTGTGTTTCAGAGTCTGTTTACATTTGAGTGATTTAGCAGACGCTTTTATCCCACACAACTTCTAGTCGGTACATTCATCTCCAGATAGCTAGGTGGACCAGTCATAGTCAGCACATTCATCTCCAGATAGCTAGGTGGACCAGTCATAGTCAGCACATTCATCTCCAGATAGCTAGGTGGACCAGTCATAGTCAGTACATTCATCTCCAGATAGCTAGGTGGACCAGTCATAGTCAGCACATTCATCTCCAGATAGCTAGGTGGACCAGTCATAGTCAGCACATTCATCTCCAGATAGCTAGGTGGACCAGTCATAGTCAGTACATTCATCTCCAGATAGCTAGGTGGACCAGTCATAGTCAGTACATTCATCTCCAGATAGCTAGGTGGACCAGTCATAGTCAGGACATTCATCTCCAGATAGCTAGGTGGACCAGTCATAGTCAGTACATTCATCTCCAGATAGCTAGGTGGAGCAGTCATAGTCAGTACATTCATCTCCAGATATCTAGGTGGACCAGTCATAGTCAGTACATTCATCTTCAGATAGCTAGGTGGACCAGTCATAGTCAGTACATTCATCTCCAGATAGCTAGGTGGACCAGTCATAGTCAGTACATTCATCTCCAGATAGCTAGGTGGACCAGTCATAGTCAGTGCATTCATCTCCAGATAGCTAGGTGGACCAGTCATAGTCAGTGCATTCATCTCCAGATAGCTAGGTGGACCAGTCATAGTCAGTGCACTCCTCTCCTCTGTTCCTCTCCTCTCCTCTGTTCCTCTCCTCTCCTCTGTTCCTCTACTCTGTTCCTCTCCTCTGTTCCTCTCCTCTCCTCTGTTCCTCTCCTCTGTTCCTCTCCTCTCCTCTGTTCCTCTCCTCTCCTCTGTTCCTCTCTGTTCCTCTCCTCTCCTCTCCACTCCTCTCCTCTGTTCCTCTCCTCTCCTCTGTTCCTCTCTGTTCCTCTCCACTCCTCTGTTCCTCTCTGTTCCTCTCCACTCCTCTGTTCCTCTGCTCTCATCTATTCCTTTCTGTTCTCTTCTCTCTGTTCCTCTCCCCTCCGATGTTCCTCTCCTCTCTCTCCTCTCCTCTGTTCCTCTCCTCTCCTCTGTTCCTCTCTGTTCCTCTCCTCTCCACTCCACTCCTCTCCTCTGTTCCTCTGCTCTCATCTATTCCTTTCTGTTCTCTTCTCTCTGTTCCTCTCCCCTCCGATGTTCCTCTCCTCTCTCTCCTCCCCCTGTCCCTCTCTGAGGTTGAAGCAGAGAGATGACTGGGATCAAGCTGTTCAGGCTAAATTGGTAATTCATCAACAAAGCGAACAGAGAACGTGCAGAATGATATGATTTCTCCAATGTGTTGTTAATTGATGATTTTTCAGTGTGCCTGTGAATCTAATTGAAAGGGGAGTCTGTGTGTGACTGTGAGGAATTTTCAGTTGTTCTGTCTCTGAGTGGGAGCAGCCAGCCTCCAGGAGGTCTCAGGTGGTTTCTTCTCCCCGCACCCGGTCTCTCTCCCTCCACCCCCTGCACCCCGTCTCTCTCTCTCTCCCTCCAACCCCTCTCTCTCCCTCCAACCCCTCTCTCTCCCTCCACCACGTCTCTCTCCCTCCACCCCTCCTCTGTCTCTCCCTCCACCCCCTGCACCCCGTCTCTGTCTCTCTCTCTCCCTCCAACCCCTCTCTCTCCCTCCAACCCCTCGCTCTCCCTCCACCACGTCTCTCTCCCTCCACCCCCTCCTCTCTCTCTCCCTCCACCCCCTCTCTCTCCCTCCACCCCTCCTCTCTCTCTCCCTCCACCCCCTGCACCCCATCTCTCTCCCTCCACCTCCTCCTCTCTCTCTCTCCCTCCACCCCTCCTCTCTCTCTCCCTCCTCCACCCCGTCTCTCTCCCTCCACCCCTCCTCTCTCTCTCCCTCCACCCCCTGCACCCCGTCTCTCTCCCTCCACCCCTCCTCTCTCTCTCCCTCCACCCCCTGCACCCAGTCTCTCTCCCTCCACCCCTCTCTCTCCCTCCACCCAGTCTCTCTCCCTCCACCCCCTCCTCTCTCTCTCTCCCTCCACCCCCTGCACCCCATCTCTCTCCCTCCACCCCCCCCCACCCCGTCTCTTTCCCTCCACCTCCTCCTCTCTCTCTCTCCCTCCACCCCCTCCTCTCTCTCTCTCCCTCCACTCCCCACACCACGCCTCTCTCCCTCCACCCCTCCTCTCTCTCTCCCCCCATAATTTCCTCTCCTCTCGTTATTCTGAAACCCTACCTCTTCAAAGAGTATCTGAAATAATCTCCCTCCCCTTTCCTGAACTAACACTTGACTCTTTACCTTTTACTAACTCTGACTTTGCTGGTAGCTATTTTGAGTTTGAGTTTATTTATTCTTGCTCACAGATAAATATGAAAATATGCATAATTTACATGACTAAAAATGTAAAAACACTCCGGTAAAAACAACAGCACATAATAGGTGACATTAATAGAACTGAATACCTTAAACATCACAGGATATTTAGGAGCTAGAGTTATTATACAGTCTGACAGCAGGTAGTTATTATACAGTCTGACAGCAGGTAGTTATTATACAGTCTGACAGCAGGTAGTTATTATACAGTCTGACAGCAGGTAGTTATTATACAGTCTGACAGCAGGTAGTTATTATACAGTCTGACAGCAGGTAGAGTTATTATACAGTCTGACAGCAGGTAGAGTTATTATACAGTCTGACAGCAGGTAGTTATTATACAGTCTGACAGCAGGTAGAGTTATTATACAGTCTGACAGCAGGTAGTTATTATACAGTCTGACAGCAGGTAGAGTTATTATACAGTCTGACAGCAGGTAGTTATTATACAGTCTGACAGCAGGTAGTTATTATACAGTCTGACAGCAGGTAGTTATTATACAGTCTGACAGCAGGTAGTTATTATACAGTCTGACAGCAGGTAGTTATTATACAGTCTGACAGCAGGTAGTTATTATACAGTCTGACAGCAGGTAGTTATTATACAGTCTGACAGCAGGTAGTTATTATACAGTCTGACAGCAGGTAGTTATTATACAGTCTGGCAGCAGGTAGTAGTTATTATACAGTCTGACAGCAGGTAGTTATTATACAGTCTGACAGCAGGTAGTTATTATACAGTCTGACAGCAGGTAGTTATTATACAGTCTGACAGCAGGTAGTTATTATACAGTCTGACAGCAGGTAGTTATTATACAGTCTGACAGCAGGTAGTTATTATACAGTCTGACAGCAGGTAGTTTATACAGTCTAGGTAGTTATTATACAGTCTGACAGCAGGTAGTTATTATACAGTCTGACAGCAGGTAGTTATTATACAGTCTGACTATACAGTCTGACAGCAGGTAGTTATTATACAGTCTGACAGCAGGTAGTTATTATACAGTCTGACAGCAGGTAGTTATTATACAGTCTGACAGCAGGTAGTTATTATACAGTCTGACAGCAGGTAGTTATTATACAGTCTGACAGCAGGTAGTTATTATACAGTCTGACAGCAGGTAGTTATTATACAGTCTGACAGCAGGTAGAGTTATTATACAGTCTGACAGCAGGTAGTTATTATACAGTCTGACAGCAGGTAGAGTTATTATACAGTCTGACAGCAGGTAGTTATTATACAGTCTGACAGCAGGTAGAGTTATTATACAGTCTGACAGCAGGTAGTTATTATACAGTCTGACAGCAGGTAGTTATTATACAGTCTGACAGCAGGTAGTTATTATACAGTCTGACAGCAGGTAGTTATTATACAGTCTGACAGCAGGTAGTTATTATACAGTCTGACAGCAGGTAGTTATTATACAGTCTGACAGCAGGTAGTTATTATACAGTCTGACAGCAGGTAGTTATTATACAGTCTGACAGCAGGTAGTTATTATACAGTCTGACAGCAGGTAGTTATTATACAGTCTGACAGCAGGTAGTTATTATACAGTCTGACAGCAGGTAGTTATTATACAGTCTGACAGCAGGTAGTTATTATACAGTCTGACAGCAGGTAGAGTTATTATACAGTCTGACAGTAGGTAGTTATTATACAGTCTGACAGCAGGTAGTTATTATACAGTCTGACAGCAGGTAGTTATTATACAGTCTGACAGCAGGTAGTTATTATACAGTCTGACAGCAGGTAGTTATTATACAGTCTGACAGCAGGTAGTTATTATACAGTCTGACAGCAGGTAGTTATTATACAGTCTGACAGCAGGTAGAGTTATTATACAGTCTGACAGCAGGTAGAGTTATTATACAGTCTGACAGCAGGTAGAGTTATTATACAGTCTGACAGCAGGTAGAGTTATTATACAGTCTGACAGCAGGTAGTTATTATACAGTCTGACAGCAGGTAGTTATTATACAGTCTGACAGCAGGTAGTTATTATACAGTCTGACAGCAGGTAGAGTTATTATACAGTCTGACAGCAGGTAGTTATTATACAGTCTGACAGCAGGTAGAGTTATTATACAGTCTGACAGCAGGTAGTTATTATACAGTCTGACAGCAGGTAGTTATTATACAGTCTGACAGCAGGTAGAGTTATTATACAGTCTGACAGCAGGTAGTTATTATACAGTCTGACAGCAGGTAGTTATTATACAGTCTGACAGCAGGTAGAGTTATTATACAGTCTGACAGCAGGTAGTTATTATACAGTCTGACAGCAGGTAGTTATTATACAGTCTGACAGCAGGTAGTTATTATACAGTCTGACAGCAGGTAGTTATTATACAGTCTGACAGCAGGTAGTTATTATACAGTCTGACAGCAGGTAGTTATTATACAGTCTGACAGCAGGTAGTTATTATACAGTCTGACAGCAGGTAGTTATTATACAGTCTGACAGCAGGTAGTTATTATACAGTCTGACAGCAGGTAGAGTTATTATACAGTCTGACAGCAGGTAGTTATTATACAGTCTGACAGCAGGTAGTTATTATACAGTCTGACAGCAGGTAGTTATTATACAGTCTGACAGCAGGTAGTTATTATACAGTCTGACAGCAGGTAGAGTTATTATACAGTCTGACAGCAGGTAGTTATTATACAGTCTGACAGCAGGTAGTTATTATACAGTCTGACAGCAGGTAGTTATTATACAGTCTGACAGCAGGTAGAGTTATTATACAGTCTGACAGCAGGTAGTTATTATACAGTCTGACAGCAGGTAGTTATTATAGAGTCTGACAGCAGGTAGTTATTATACAGTCTGACAGCAGGTAGTTATTATACAGTCTGACAGCAGGTAGTTATTATACAGTCTGACAGCAGGTAGTTATTATACAGTCTGACAGCAGGTAGTTATTATACAGTCTGACAGCAGGTAGAGTTATTATACAGTCTGACAGCAGGTAGTTATTATACAGTCTGACAGCAGGTAGTTATTATACAGTCTGACAGCAGGTAGTTATTATACAGTCTGACAGCAGGTAGTTATTATACAGTCTGACAGCAGGTAGTTATTATACAGTCTGACAGCAGGTAGAGTTATTATACAGTCTGACAGCAGGTAGTTATTATACAGTCTGACAGCAGGTAGAGTTATTATACAGTCTGACAGCAGGTAGTTATTATACAGTCTGACAGCAGGTAGTTATTATACAGTCTGACAGCAGGTAGAGTTATTATACAGTCTGACAGCAGGTAGTTATTATACAGTCTGACAGCAGGTAGTTATTATACAGTCTGACAGCAGGTAGTTATTATACAGTCTGACAGCAGGTAGTTATTATACAGTCTGACAGCAGGTAGTTATTATACAGTCTGACAGCAGGTAGTTATTATACAGTCTGACAGCAGGTAGTTATTATACAGTCTGACAGCAGGTAGAGTTATTATACAGTCTGACAGCAGGTAGAGTTATTATACAGTCTGACAGCAGGTAGTTATTATACAGTCTGACAGCAGGTAGAGTTATTATACAGTCTGACAGCAGATAGTTATTGTACAGTCTGACAGCAGGTAGTTATTATACAGTCTGACAGCAGGTAGTTATTATACAGTCTGACAGCAGGTAGTTATTATACAGTCTGACAGCAGGTAGAGTTATTATACAGTCTGACAGCAGGTAGAGTTATTATACAGTCTGACAGCAGGTAGAGTTATTATACAGTCTGACAGCAGATAGTTATTGTACAGTCTGACAGCAGGTAGTTATTATACAGTCTGACAGCAGGTAGTTATTATACAGTCTGACAGCAGGTAGTTATTATACAGTCTGACAGCAGGTAGAGTTATTATACAGTCTGACAGCAGGTAGAGTTATTATACAGTCTGACAGCAGGTAGAGTTATTATACAGTCTGACAGCAGGTAGTTATTATACAGTCTGACAGCAGGTAGTTATTATACAGTCTGACAGCAGGTAGTTATTATACAGTCTGACAGCAGGTAGTTATTATACAGTCTGACAGCAGGTAGAGTTATTATACAGTCTGACAGCAGGTAGAGTTATTATACAGTCTGACAGCAGGTAGTTATTATACAGTCTGACAGCAGGTAGAGTTATTATACAGTCTGACAGCAGGTAGTTATTATACAGTCTGACAGCAGGTAGTTATTATACAGTCTGACAGCAGGTAGTTATTATACAGTCTGACAGCAGGTAGTTATTATACAGTCTGACAGCAGGTAGTTATTATACAGTCTGACAGCAGGTAGAGTTATTATACAGTCTGACAGCAGGTAGAGTTATTATACAGTCTGACAGCAGGTAGTTATTATACAGTCTGACAGCAGGTAGTTATTATACAGTCTGACAGCAGGTAGTTATTATACAGTCTGACAGCAGGTAGTTATTATACAGTCTGACAGCAGGTAGAGTTATTATACAGTCTGACAGCAGGTAGTTATTATACAGTCTGACAGCAGGTAGTTATTATACAGTCTGACAGCAGGTAGAGTTATTATACAGTCTGACAGCAGGTAGTTATTATACAGTCTGACAGCAGGTAGTTATTATACAGTCTGACAGCAGGTAGTTATTATACAGTCTGACAGCATGTAGAGTTATTATACAGTCTGACAGCAGGTAGTTATTATACAGTCTGACAGCAGGTAGTTATTATACAGTCTGACAGCAGGTAGTTATTATACAGTCTGACAGCAGGTAGTTATTATACAGTCTGACAGCAGGTAGAGTTATTATACAGTCTGACAGCAGGTAGTTATTATACAGTCTGACAGCAGGTAGTTATTATACAGTCTGACAGCAGGTAGTTATTATACAGTCTGACAGCAGGTAGTTATTATACAGTCTGACAGCAGGTAGTTATTATACAGTCTGACAGCAGGTAGTTATTATACAGTCTGACAGCAGGTAGAGTTATTATACAGTCTGACAGCAGGTAGTTATTATACAGTCTGACAGCAGGTAGAGTTATTATAAATCAAATCAAATCAAATCAAATTTATTTATATAGCCCTTCGTACATCAGCTGATATCTCAAAGTGCTGTACAGAAACCCAGCCTAAAACCCCAAACAGCAAACAATGCAGGTGTAAAAGCACGGTGGCTAGGAAAAACTCCCTAGAAAGGCCAAAACCTAGGAAGAAACCTAGAGAGGAACCGGGCTATGTGGGGTGGCCAGTCCTCTTCTGGCTGTGCCGGGTAGAGATTATAACAGAAAATGACCAAGATGTTCAAATGTTCATAAATGACCAGCATGGTCAAATAATAATAAGGCAGAACAGTTGAAACTGGAGCAGCAGCACAGTCAGGTGGACTGGGGACAGCAAGGAGCCATCATGTCAGGTAGTCCTGGGGCACGGTCCTAGGGCTCAGGTCAGTTGAAACTGGAGCAGGAGCATGGCCAGGTGGACTGGGGACAGCAAGGAGTCCTCATGTCAGGTAGTCCTGGGACATGGTCCTAGGGCCCAGGCCAGTTGAAACTGGAGCAGCAGCATGGCCAGGTGGACTGGGGACAGCAAGGAGTCATCATGTCAGGTAGTCCTGGGGCATGGTTCTAGGGCTCAGGTCCTCCGAGAGAGAGAAAGAAGGAGAGAAGGAGAGAATTAGAGAACGCACACTTAGATTTACACAGGACACCGAATAGGACAGGAGAAGTACTCCAGATAAACAAACTGACCCTAGCCCCCCGACACATAAACTACTGCAGCATAAATACTGGAGGCTGAGACAGGAGGGGTCAGGAGACACTGTGGCCCCATCCGAGGACACCCCGGACAGGGCCAAACAGGAAGGATATAACCCCACCCACTTTGCCAAAGCACAGCCCCCACACCACTAGAGGGAAATCTACAACCACCAACTTACCATCCTGAGACAAGGCCGAGTATAGCCCACAAAGATCTCCGACACGGTACAACCCAAAGGGGGGAAACCCAGACAGGCCGACCACAACAGTGAATCAACCCACCCAGGTGACGCACCCCCCCAGGGACGGCACGAGAGAGCCCCAGCAAGCCAGTGACTCAGCCCCCGTAACAGGGTTAGAGGCAGAGAATCCCAGTGGAAAAAGGGGAACCGGCCAGGCAGAGACAGCAAGGGCGGTTCGTTGCTCCAGAGCCTTTCCGTTCACCTTCCCACTCCTGGGCCAGACTACACTCAATCATATGACCCACTGAAGAGATGAGTCTTCAGTAAAGACTTAAAGGTTGAGACCGAGTTTGCGTCTCTGACATGGGTAGGCAGACCGTTCCATAAAAATGGAGCTCTATAGGAGAAAGCCCTGCCTCCAGCTGTTTGCTTAGAAATTCTAGGGACAATTAGGAGGCCTGCGTCTTGTGACCGTAGCGTACGTATAGGTATGTACGGCAGGACCAAATCAGAGAGGTAGGTAGGAGCAAGCCCATGTAATGCTTATACAGTCTGACAGCAGGTAGTTATTATACAGTCTGACAGCAGGTAGTTATTATACAGTCTGACAGCAGGTAGTTATTATACAGTCTGACAGCAGGTAGTTATTATACAGTCTGACAGCAGGTAGTTATTATACAGTCTGACAGTAGGTAGTTATTATACAGTCTGACAGCAGGTAGTTATTATACAGTCTGACAGCAGGTAGTTATTATACAGTCTGACAGCAGGTAGTTATTATACAGTCTGACAGCAGGTAGTTATTATACAGTCTGACAGCAGGTAGTTATTATACAGTCTGACAGCAGGTAGTTATTATACAGTCTGACAGCAGGTAGTTATTATACAGTCTGACAGCAGGTAGTTATTATACAGTCTGACAGCGGGTAGTTATTATACAGTCTGACAGCAGGTAGAGTTATTATACAGTCTGACAGCAGGTAGTTATTATACAGTCTGACAGCAGGTAGTTATTATACAGTCTGACAGCAGGTAGTTATTATACAGTCTGACAGCAGGTAGTTATTATACAGTCTGACAGCAGGTAGTTATTATACAGTCTGACAGCAGGTAGTTATTATACAGTCTGACAGCAGGTAGTTATTATACAGTCTGACAGCAGGTAGTTATTATACAGTCTGACAGCAGGTAGTTATTATACAGTCTGACAGCAGGTAGTTATTATACAGTCTGACAGCAGGTAGAGTTATTATACAGTCTGACAGCAGGTAGAGTTATTATACAGTCTGACAGCAGGTAGAGTTATTATACAGTCTGACAGCAGGTAGTTATTATACAGTCTGACAGCAGGTAGTTATTATACAGTCTGACAGCAGGTAGTTATTATACAGTCTGACAGCAGGTAGAGTTATTATACAGTCTGACAGCAGGTAGTTATTATACAGTCTGACAGCAGGTAGAGTTATTATACAGTCTGACAGCAGGTAGTTATTATACAGTCTGACAGCAGGTAGTTATTATACAGTCTGACAGCAGGTAGAGTTATTATACAGTCTGACAGCAGGTAGTTATTATACAGTCTGACAGCAGGTAGTTATTATACAGTCTGACAGCAGGTAGAGTTATTATACAGTCTGACAGCAGGTAGTTATTATACAGTCTGACAGCAGGTAGTTATTATACAGTCTGACAGCAGGTAGTTATTATACAGTCTAACAGCAGGTAGTTATTATACAGTCTGACAGCAGGTAGAGTTATTATACAGTCTGACAGCAGGTAGAGTTATTATACAGTCTGACAGCAGGTAGAGTTATTATACAGAAACAGTATTATTACAGGTTAAATCAGACCTATTATTACAGTAGAGGAAACAGGCCAGGTTAAATCAGACCTATTATTACAGTAGAGGAAACAGGCCAGGTTAAATCAGACCTATTATTACAGTAGAGGAAACAGGCCAGGTTAAATCAGACCTATTATTACAGTAGAGGAAACAGGCCAGGTTAAATCAGACCTATTATTACAGTAGAGGAAACAGGCCAGGTTAAATCAGACCTATTATTACAGTAGAGGAAGCAGGCCAGGTTAAATCAGATGGACTGTGTGATACAGCAGGACTTCACCCCTCCTCACTAACCTTCAGCCCTCCTCACCCGTCCTCCCTCCCCCTCCCCCGTCCTCCCCCCACCCTCCCTCCCTCCCCCTCCCCGTCCTCCCTCCCTCCTCCTCCCCCTCCCCCGTCCTCCCTCCCTCCCTCCCCCCCTCCCCTGTCCTCCCTCCCCCGTCCTCCCTCCCTCCCCCTACCTCCCTCCCCCTCCCCCTCCCCGTCCTCCTCCCTCCTCCTCCCCCTCCCTCCCCCTCCCTCCCTCGTCCTCCCACCCTCGTCCTCCTCCCCCTCCTCCTCCCCCCCTCCCCCCGTCCTCCCCCATCCTCCCTCCTCCTCCCCCTCCCCCGTCCTCCCTCCTCCTCCCCTCCCTCCCTCCCCCTCCCCCGTCCTCCTCCCCCTCCCTCCCTCCCCCTCCCCCGTCCTCCCTCCTCCCCCGTCTTCGCTCCTCCTCCCCCGTCCTCCCTCCCCCTCCCCCATCCTCCCTCCTCCTCCCCCTCCCTCCCTCCCCCTATTCCCTACATAGTGCACTGCCTTTGACCAGCGATGTCCCAAATGGCTCCCTATTCCCTACATAGTGCACTGCCTTTGACCATTGATGTCCCAAATGGCTCCCTATTCCCTACATAGTGCACTGCCTTTGACCATTGATGTCCCAAATGGCTCCCTATTCCCTACATAGTGCACTGCCTTTGACCATTGATGTCCCAAATGGCTCCCTATACCCTACATAGTGCACTGCCTTTGACCAGACCATTGATGTCCCAAATGGCTCCCTATACCCTACATAGTGCACTGCCTTTGACCATTGATGTCCCAAATGGCTCCCTATACCCTACATAGTGCACTGCCTTTGACCATTGATGTCCCAAATGGCTCCCTATACCCTACATAGTGCACTGCCTTTGACCATTGATGTCCCAAATGGCTCCCTATACCCTACATAGTGCACTGCCTTTGACCATTGATGTCCCAAATGGCTCCCTATACCCTACATAGTGCACTGCCTTTGACCAGTGATGTCCCAAATGGCTCCCTATACCCTACATAGTGCACTGCCTTTGACCACCGATGTCCCAAATGGCTCCCTATACCCTACATAGTGCACTGCCTTTGACCAGCGATGTCCCAAATGGCTCCCTATACCCTACATAGTGCACTGCCTTTGACCAGCGATGTCCCAAATGGCTCCCTATACCCTACATAGTGCACTGCCTTTGACCAGCGATGTCCCAAATGGCTCCCTATACCCTACATAGTGCACTGCCTTTGACCATTGATGTCCCAAATGGCTCCCTATTCCCTACATAGTGCACTGCCTTTGACCAGCGATGTCCCAAATGGCTCCCTATACCCTACATAGTGCACTGCCTTTGACCAGCGATGTCCCAAATGGCTCCCTATACCCTACATAGTGCACTGCCTTTGACCAGCGATGTCCCAAATGGCTCCCTATTCACTACATAGACCAGTGCATGCATAAGCAATAGTGTGTAATTTAGGAGACAGACATGTTCTCAGCCCGTCTACCCACAGGCCTCAGGGGCGGCAGGGTAGCCTAGTGGCTAGAGGACTAGTAACAGGCCTCAGGGGCGGCAGGGTAGCCTAGTGGTTAGAGGACTAGTAACAGGCCTCAGGGGCGGCAGGGTAGCCTTGTGGTTAGAGGACTAGTAACAGGCCTCAGGGGCGGCAGGGTAGCCTAGTGGTTAGAGGACTAGTAACAGGCCTCAGGGGCGGCAGGGTAGCCTAGTGGCTAGAGGACTAGTAACAGGCCTCAGGGGCGGCAGGGTAGCCTAGTGGTTAGAGGACTAGTAACAGGCCTCAGGGGCGGCAGGGTAGCCTAGTGGCTAGAGGACTAGTAACAGGCCTCAGGGGCGGCAGGGTAGCCTAGTGGTTAGAGGACTAGTAACAGGCCTCAGGGGCGGCAGGGTAGCCTAGTGGTTAGAGGACTAGTAACAGGCCTCAGGGGCGGCAGGGTAGCCTAGTGGCTAGAGGACTAGTAACAGGCCTCAGGGGCGGCAGGGTAGCTTAGTGGTTAGAGGACGAGTAACATAGTAAAGACATACCATGACATTGTCATAACACTACATAGCACTGTCATAGTAAAGACATACCATGACATCATTTCATAACACTACATATGTCATAGTAAAGACATACCATGACATTATGTCATAACACTACATATCACTGTCATAGTAAAGACATACCATGACATTGTCATAACACTACATATCACTGTCATAGTAAAGACATACCATGACATTGTCATAACACTACATATGTCATAGTAAAGACATACCATGACATTATGTCATAACACTACATATCACTGTCATAGTAAAGACATACCATGACATTATGTCATAACACTACATATCACTGTCATAGTAAAGACATACCATGACATTATGTCATAACACTACATATGTCATAGTAAAGACATACCATGACATTATGTCATAACACTACATATCACTGTCATAGTAAAGACATACCATGACATTATGTCATAACACTACATATGTCATAGTAAAGACATACCGTGACATTATGTCATAACACTACATATGTCATAGTAAAGACATACCATGACATTGTCATAACACTACATATCACTGTCATAGTAAAGACATACCATGACATTATGTCATAACACTACATATCACTGTCATAGTAAAGACATACCATGACATTATGTCATAACACTACATATGTCATAGTAAAGACATACCATGACATTATGTCATAGTAAAGACATACCATGACATTATGTCATAGTAAAGACATACCATGACATTATGTCATAGTAAAGACATACCATGACATTATGTCATAGTAAAGACATACCATGACATTATGTCATAACACTACATATGTCATAGTAAAGACATACCATTATATTATGTCATAGTAAAGACATACCATGACATTAACAGTCATGACAGCATATGTCAACAGCCTTAACCCAGGCATGACACGACCTGTTACATAGCAGCAGTTGGTTTGTCAAACAGACGTTTTAAACAGCCGTTTCTGTTGCTGCCGGAGGACTCAAAACAAACATTTCAGTGTTTACACCACTTTGTTTAACGCCCAGATTATAATCATTTAAAATTAAGCTGATCTCCCGTGGGCAGATTCTACGTGAAGACCGGGAGAATCTGCCAGGACTGAACGGGAGATCCGAGCAGCATTAAGTTCAGTTTTTTGGGGGGCTTTTCATCCCCGGTTATTTGGACGTATTAGGATTGGGCGAAGGCGGTGCTTTAAACTGCCTTCGCCTCGAGTCCTTGGCCCGTGTACCAAAAATGGATCGTAAGGGAACGGGGGGCTTTGGCTGAGAGTTTCCTTTTGCGAGGGTGGAGACTGTTTCTTACCGGAACTCTCCATTTCTATCACGTATGAACACAGACGTTAATCAGCTGACCAAATAACGCAAGATTATACTTCTGGATTAACGGAGATTAAAACGAAGCAGATAATGAGCTTTTTCCTCAAATCAAACATCAAAGAAACATTGGGTGGCACGGCGACCTTTTTCTCGCCAGAGCTGAGCTAATCTCCTCATTAGCATTATTAGCATGGCCAACCCACAACCAGCAACGCATTAGCATTATTAGCATGACCAACCTACTTAACACAAATACTGCATTTGTAAATGATGTCTGAGTGTTGGAATGTGCCTGTTTGGTTTGCATAATATGAGGAATTTGATGTATATCTTACATTTACCTCAAGTATGACAATTGAGTACAACCAGCAATACATTAGCATTATTAGCATGGCCAATCCACAACCAGCAAGACATTAGCATTATTAGCATTACCAATCCACTACCAGCAATACATTAGCATTATTAGCATAACCAACCCACAACCAGGAATACATTAGCATTATTAGCATTACCAATCCACTACCAGCAATACATTAGCATTATTAGCATAACCAACCCACAACCAGGAAGACATTAGCATTATTAGCATTACCAATCCACTACCAGCAATATATTAGCATTATTAGCATAGCCAACCCACAACCAGCAATACATTAGCATTATTAGCATAGCCAACCCACAACCAGGAAGACATTAGCATTATTAGCATGGCGTTTTACATGCTCCCAACCAACTGTGCTGTTTTATTAGATTTTTAGCTGTTTGTAACTTATTTTGATCTGCAACGTTGATCCTCTACACTGGGGCCCTTCAGGGGTGTGTCCTTAGTCCCCTCCTGTACTCCCTGTTCACCCACGACTGCGTGACCAAACATGACTCCAATTCTATCATTATGTTGGCTGATGACAAAACAGTGTCAGTGATCACAGACAACGATGAGACGGCCTACAGGGGGAGGTCAGAGACCTGGTGGTAGGGCCTGATCACAGACAACGATAAGACGGCCTATAGGGAGGAGGGAGGAGACAGCCTATAGGGAGGAGGGAGGAGACAGCCTATAGGGAGGAGGGAGGAGACAGCCTATAGGGAGGAGGGAGGAGACGGCCTATAGGGAGGAGGGAGGAGACGGCCTATAGGGAGGAGGGAGGAGACGGCCTATAGGGAGGAGGGAGGAGACGGCCTATAGGGAGGAGGGAGGAGACAGCCTATAGGGAGGAGGGAGGAGACAGCCTATAGGGAGGAGGGAGGAGACAGCCTATAGGGAGGAGGGAGGAGACAGCCTATAGGGAGGAGGGAGGAGACGGCCTACAGGGGGAGGTCAGAGACCTGGTGGTAGGCCTGATCACCGACAGGGAGGAGACGGCCTATAGGGAGGAGGGAGGAGACAGCCTATAGGGAGGAGGGAGGAGACAGCCTATAGGGAGGAGGGAGGAGACAGCCTATAGGGAGGAGGGAGGAGACGGCCTATAGGGAGGAGGGAGGAGACAGCCTATAGGGAGGAGGGAGGAGACAGCCTATAGGGAGGAGACGGCCTATAGGGAGGAGGGAGGAGACAGCCTATAGGGAGGAGGGAGGAGACAGCCTATAGGGAGGAGGGAGGAGACAGCCTATAGGGAGGAGGGAGGATACAGCCTATAGGGAGGAGGGAGGAGACAGCCTATAGGGAGGAGGGAGGAGACAGCCTGTAGGGAGGAGGGAGGAGACGGCCTATAGGGAGGAGGGAGGAGACAGCCTATAGGGAGGAGGGAGGAGACAGCCTATAGGGAGGAGGTCAGAGACCTGGTGGTAGGGCCTGATCACAGACAGGGAGGAGACGGCCTATAGGGAGGAGGGAGGAGACAGCCTATAGGGAGGAGACGGCCTATAGGGAGGAGGGAGGAGACAGCCTATAGGGAGGAGGTCAGAGACCTGGTGGTAGGGCCTGATCACAGACAGGGAGGAGACAGCCTATAGGGAGGAGGTCAGAGACCTGGTGGTAGGGCCTGATCACAGACAGAGAGGAGACAGCCTATAGGGGGAGGGAGGAGACGGCCTATAGGGAGGAGGGAGGAGACGGCCTATAGGGAGGAGGGAGGAGACATCCTATAGGGAGGAGGGAGGAGACAGCCTATAGGGAGGAGGGAGGAGACAGCCTATAGGGAGGAGGGAGGAGACAGCCTATAGGGAGGAGGGAGGAGACAGCCTATAGGGAGGAGGGAGGAGACAGCCTATAGGGAGGAGGTCAGAGAGCTGGTGGGAGGGCCTGATCACAGACAGGGAGGAGACGGCCTATAGGGAGGAGGGAGGAGACAGCCTATAGGGAGGAGGGAGGAGACAGCCTATAGGGAGGAGGGAGGAGACAGCCTATAGGGAGGAGGGAGGAGACAGCCTATCGGGAGGAGGGAGGAGACAGCCTATAGGGAGGAGGGAGGAGACCTGGTGGTATGTTGCCAGGACAACAACATCTCCCTCAATGTGAGCAAGGCAAAGGAGCTGATCGTGGACTACAGGACAAGGAGGGTGGAAAAGGCCCCCATTAACATCAACGGGGCTGTAGTGGAGCGGGTCGAGAGTTTCAAGTTCCTTGGTGTCCACATCACCAACGATCTACCACGGTCCAAACACACCAAGACAGTCATGAAGAGGGCATTACGACACCTTTTCTCCCTCGGGAGACTGAAAATATTTGGCATGGGTTCCCCAGATCCTCAAAAAGTTCTACAGCTGCACCATCGAGAGCATCCTGACCGGTTGTATCACCGCCTGGCATCTGACCGTGAGGCGCTACAGAGGGTAGTGCGAACGGCCCAGTTCATCACTGGGGCCAAGCCTCCAGGACCTATGAAATAGGTAGTGTCAGAGGAAAGCCCGAAAAATGGTCCGATTCAAAACCGGCACCCCCTGTAAATAGCCTCGTCGTTCTTATTTTATTGTGTTTATTTGGTAAATATTCTCTTAACTCTTCTTGAACTGCACTGTTGGTTAAGGGCTTGTCAGTCAGCATTTCACAGTAAGGTCTACACTGTTGGTTAAGGGCTTGTCAGTCAGCATTTCACTGTGAGGTCTACACTGTTGGTTAAGGGCTTGTCAGTCAGCATTTCACTGTGAGGTCTACACCTGTTGGTTAAGGGCTTGTCAGTCTGCATTTCACTGTGAGGTCTACACCTGTTGGTTAAGGGCTTGTCAGTCAGCATTTCACAGTAAAGTCTACACATGGCTCTCTGGGCTGAGAGCTGGGCTCTGAACAGCTGATTCCCTTTACAGGGTCAGTGAAGGTCAGATCCCACTGTACAGGGGCAGTGAAGGTCATCTCCTACTATACAGGGTCAGTGAAGGTCATCTCCTACTATACAGGGTCAGTGAAGGTGACCTCCCACTATACAGGGTCAGTGAAGTACATTTCCCCCTAACCAGGGTCAGTGAAGGTGACCTCCCCCTATACAGGGTCAGTGAAGGTCAGATCCCACTGTACAGGGGCAGTGAAGGTCATCTCCTACTATACAGGGTCAGTGAAGGTCATCTCCTACTATACAGGGTCAGTGAAGGTGACCTCCCACTATACAGGGTCAGTGAAGGTCAGATCCCACTGTACAGGGGCAGTGAAGGTCATCTCCTACTATACAGGGTCAGTGAAGGTCAGATCCCACTGTACAGGGGCAGTGAAGATCATCTCCTACTATACAGGGTCAGTGAAGGTGACCTCCCCCTATACAGGGTCAGTGAAGGTCAGAGACGTTTTCAGTCTGACTCCCAATAGGATGAAATAACAACCCGTTCAGAGTCTCTGCCTGCCCAAGAGGCCTTGATCAAACATTAGCTTATACACTGCAGCCTGTGTGTGTGTGTGTGTGTGTGTGTGTGTGTGTGTGTGTGTGTGTGTGTGTGTGTGTGTGTGTGTGTGTGTGTGTGTGTGTGTGTGTGTGTGTGTGTGTGTGTGTGTGTGTGTGTGTGTGTGTGTGTGTGTGTGTGTGTGTGTGTGTGTGTGTGTGTGTGTGTGTGTGTGTGTGTGTGTGTGTGAAATCAAAATATATTTTATTTTTGATATTCTTCAAAGTAGCCACCCTTTACCTTGATGACAGCTGTCCACACTCTTGGCATTCTCTCAACCAGCTTCATGAGGTAGTCACCTGGAATGCATTTACATTAACAGGTGTGCCTTGCTAAAAGTTCATGTATGGAATTTATTTCCTTCTTAATGTATTTGAGCCAATCAGTTGTGTTGTGACAAGTTAGGGGTGGTATACAGAAGATATCCCTATTTGGTAAAAGACCAAGTCCATATTATGGCAAGAACAGCTCAAATAAGCAAAGAGAAACGACAGTCCATCATTACTTTAAGACATGAAGCTCAGTCAATATGGAACATTTCAAGAACTTTGACAGTTTCTTCAAGTGCAGTCGCAAAAACCATCAAGCGCTATGATAAAAGTCGCTCTCATTAGGACTGCCACAGGAAAGAAAGACCCAGAATTACCTCTGCTGCAGAGGATAAGTTCATTAGAGTTACCAGCCTCAGAAATTGCAGCCCAAATAAATGCTTCACAGAGTTCAAGTAAGAGACACATCTCAACATCAACTCTTCACAGGACACTGTGTGAATCAGGCCTTCATGGTCGAATTGCTGCAGAGAAACCACGACTAAAAGACACCAATAAGAAGAAGAGACTTGCTTGGGCCAAGAAACACGAGCAGTGGACATTAGACCGGTGGAAATATGTCCTTCGGTCTGATGAGCCCAAACTCATTACTACATGGAAAGGATCTGACACAGGGTTGGGTGGTCGTATAACGTGGTCGTATAACGTAGTATAACGTTATGATTCTGACAGACCAGGGTGGTAGTATAACGTTATGATTCTGACAGACCAGGGTGGTAGTATAACGTTATGATTCTGACAGACCAGACCAGGGTGGTAGTATAACATTATGATTCTGACAGACCAGACCAGGGTGGTAGTATAACGTTATGATTCTGACAGACCAGGGTGGTAGTATAATGTTATGATTCTGACAGACCAGACCAGGGTGGTAGTATAACGTTATGATTCTGACAGACCAGGGTGGTAGTATAACGTTATGATTCTGACAGACCAGACCAGGGTGGTAGTATAACGTTATGATTCTGACAGACCAGGGTGGTAGTATAACGTTATGATTCTGACAGACCAGACCAGGGTGGTAGTATAACGTTATGATTCTGACAGACCAGACCAGGGTGGTAGTATAACGTTATGATTCTGACAGACCAGGGTGGTAGTATAACGTTATGATTCTGACAGACCAGACCAGGGTGGTAGTATAACGTTATGATTCTGACAGACCAGACCAGGGTGGTAGTATAACGTTATGATTCTGACAGACCAGACCAGGGTGGTAGTATAACGTTATGATTCTGACAGACCAGGGTGGGAGTATAACGTTATGATTCTGACAGACCAGGGTGGTAGTATAACGTTATGATTCTGACAGACCAGACCAGGGTGGTAGTATAACATTATGATTCTGACAGACCAGACCAGGGTGGAAGTATAACGTTATGATTCTGACAGACCAGACCAGGGTGGTAGTATAACATTATGATTCTGACAGACCAGACCAGGGTGGTAGTATAACGTTATGATTCTGACAGACCAGACCAGGGTGGTAGTATAACATTATGATTCTGACAGACCAGACCAAGGTGGTAGTATAACGTTATAATTCTGACTAGTTGCAGTGTCTCACAAACCAGGTCTGCATCCCAAATGGCACCCTATTCCCTATATAGTGCATTGGGGCCTGGTCAAATGTAGTGCACTATGTAGGGAATAGGGTGCCATTTGGGATCTACAGTCAGACGGGAGGAGAATGCGCCATGAAATGAGTTTGTGAAGCTAACCGTGGAGCTGAGGGTCGTTGCTGTGATACCTGATTATTGCATGTAGAGTCCATCCAGCTGGAGGCTCATCTACTGTCTGGCTCATTCAGCAGGATTCAAGTCTGGATGGGCCGCTTCCCAAATGGTGCTCTATTCCCTATACTGCACTTCTTATTACCACGGCCCATAGGATGCCTTTTGGGACGCAAACGACCTCTCTGCCACAACAACATTTAATTAACACGCGAGAACGAGGAAGAGGGGGCGGATGAGAGGAGGAGAGGAGAAGGATGAGGAAGAGAAGAGGAGGAGAGGAGGAGGGGTGTTGTGAAGCACCAGAAAGAGGAGATGAAGGAGGAGGAAAAGGGGAGAAAGAGAGGACGATGAGAGGAGGAGGAGGAGAGGAGGTAGAGAGGAGGAAGAGAGGACGATGAGAGGAGGTAGAGAGGAGGAAGAGAGGACGATGAGAGGAGGAGAGGAGGTAGAGAGGAGGATGAGAGGAGGAGAGGAGGTAGAGAGGAGGAAGAGAGGACGATGAGAGGAGGATGAGAGGAGGAGGAGGACGAGGATGAGAAGAGGAGAGGAGAGGAGGAAGAGGAGAGCAGGTAGAGAGGAGGAAGAGAGGGCGATGAGAGGAGGTAGAGAGGAGGAAGAGAGGGCGATGAGAGGAGGTAGAGAGGAGGAAGAGAGGACGATGAGAGGAGGAGAGGAGGTAGAGAGGAGGTAGAGAGGAGGAGAGGAGGTAGAGAGGAGGTAGAGAGGAGGGAGAGAGGACGATGAGAGGAGGAGAGGAGGTAGAGAGGAGGAAGAGAGGACGATGAGAGGAGGATGAGAGGAGGAGGAGGACAAGGATGAGAAGAGGAGAGGAGAGGAGGAGGAGGAGAGGAGGTAGAGAGGAGGAAGAGAGGGCGATGAGAGGAGGAGGAGGATGAGAGGAGAAGGAGGATGAGAGGAGGAGGAGAAGAGGAGAGGAGGAGGAGGAGGACAGGAGGTAGAGAGGAGGAAGAGAGGAGGAGGATGAGGAGAGGAGGTAGAGAGGAGGAAGAGAGGACGATGAGAGGAGGTAGAGAGGAGGAAGAGAGGACGATGAGAGGAGGAGGAGGATGAGAGGAGGAAGAGAGGAGGAGGATGAGGAGAGGAGGAGAGGAGGTAGAGAGGAGAAAGAGAGGACGATGACGAGGAGGATGAGAAGAGGAGAGGAGGAGGAGGATGAGGAGGAAGAGGTAGAGCGGAGGAAGAGAGGACGATGAGAGGAGGAGGAGGAGGATGAGAGAAGGAAGAGAGGAGGAGGAGGAGGAGGAGGATGAGAGGAGGAAGAGAGGAGGAGGAGGATGAGAGGAGGAAGAGAGGAGGAGGAGAGGAGGTAGAGAGGAGGAAGAGAGGATGATGAGAGGAGTAGGATGAGGATGAGAGGAGGAAGAGAGGAGGAGGAGCAGGAGGAGGAGAAGAGGAGGAGGAGGAGGGGGAGGAGAGGAGGAGGAGGATGAGAAGAGGAGAGGAGAGGAGGAGGAGGATGAGAAGAGGAGAGGAGGAGGAGGATGAGAAGAGGAGAGGAGGAGGGGGAGGAGAGGAGGAGGAGGATGAGAAGCGGAGAGGAGGAGAGGAGGAGGAGAGGAGGTAGAGAGGATAAGGAGCAGGAGGAGGAGAAGAGGAGGAGGAGGAGGGGAAGGAGAGGCGGAGGAGGATGAGAAGAGGAGAGGAGGAGGAGGATGAGAAGAGGAGAGGAGGAGGAGGAGAGGAGGTAGAGAGGAGGAAGAGAGGACGATGAGAGGAGGGGGAGGAGGATGAGAAGTGGAAGAGAGGAGGAGGAGGAGGATGAGAGGAGGAAGAGAGGAGGAGGAGGATGAGAGGAGGAGGAGGAAGAGAGGAGGAGGAGGATGAGAGGAGGAGGAGGATGAGAGGAGGAGGAGGAGGAGGAGAGGAGAGGAGGAGGAGGATGAGAGGAGGAGGAGGAGGAGAGGAGGAAGAAAGGAGAAGGAGGAGAAGAGGATGAGAGGAGGAAGAGAAGAGGATGAGAGGAGGAGGAGGAGAGGAGGATGAGAGGAGGAAGAGGAAGATGAGAGGAGGATGGGAGTCTGAAACAGTCTTGTTAGAGTGACTCATCAGCGAGTGTTTACTTGACTTTATCTCTTTATCTGGTGAGGAGCTGAAAGGCCTCAGGTTCAGTTGATCCTGAAATATTTATACAACACAAACATGTCTCACTTCTGGAAAAGAGTAGAGGTGTTAAGAGAACACAGTCTGTTCAAATAAAACTCTGAACTCCTCTGGGTTGGGCTCTGGGTGGGATATGGAGACGCTGTTTACAAAAGACATACCGTCTTAAATCTGTCTGTTTGAACTCCTCTGGGTTGGGATCTGGGTGGGATATGGAGACGCTGTTTACAAAAGACATACCGTCTTAAAATATATTTTTACACTAAGTTGGAGGAGGAGGAGGAAGAGAGGAGGACGAGAGGACTAGGTTGGAGGAGGAGGAGGAAGAAGAGAGGAAGACGAGAGGACAAGGATGGAGGAGGAGGAGGAAGAAGAGAGGAGGATGAGAGGACTCGGTTGGAGGAGGAGGAGGAAGAAGAGAGGAGGACGAGAGGACTAGGTTGGAGGAGGAGGAGGGAGGAAGAAGAGAGGAAGATGAGAGGACTAGGATGGAGGAGGAGGAGGAAGAGAGGAGGACGAGAGGACTAGGTTGGAGGAGGAGGAGGAAGAAGAGAGGAAGACGAGAGGACTAGGATGGAGGAGGAGGAGGAAGAGAGGAGGACGAGAGGACTAGGTTGGAGGAGGAGGAGGAAGAAGAGAGGAAGACGAGAGGACTAGGATGGAGGAGGAGGTGCAAGAGAGGAAGACGATAGGACTAGGTTGGAGGAGAGGAGGAGGAGGAAGATGAGAGGAGGATGAGAGGACTCGGTTGGAGGAGGAGGAGGAAGAAGAGAGGAGGACGAGAGGACTAGGTTGGAGGAGGAGGAGGAAGAAGAGAGGAGGACGAGAGGACTAGGATGGAGGAGGAGGAAGAGAGGAGGACGAGAGGACGAGGTTGAAGGAGGAGGAAGAAGAGAGGAGGACGAGAGGACGAGGTTGGAGGAGGAGGAAGAAGAGAGGAGGACGAGAGGACAAGGTTGGAGGAGGAGGAAGATAGGAGGACGAGAGGACAAGGATGGAGGAGGAGGAGGAAGAAGAGAGGAAGAAGAGAGGCCAAGGATGGAGGAGGAGGAGGAAGAGAGGAGGACGAGAGGGCTAGATTGGAGGAGGAGGAGGAAGAAGAGAGGAGGATGAGAGGACTAGGTTGGAGGAGGAGGAAGAAGAGAGGAGGATGAGAGGACTCGGTTGGAGGAGGAGGAGGAAGAAGAGAGGAAGACGAGAGGACCAGGTTGGAGGAGGAGGAGGAAGAAGAGAGGAAGACGAGAGGACCAGGTTGGAGGAGGAGGAGGAAGAAGAGAGGAAGACGAGAGGACCAGGTTGGAGGAGGAGGAGGAGGAAGAGAGGAGGATGAGAGGACGAGGTTGGAGGAGGAGGAGGAGGAAGAGAGGAGGATGAGAGGACGAGGTTGGAGGAGGAGGAAGAAGAGAGGAGGACGAGAGGACGAGGTTGGAGGAGGAGGAAGAAGAGAGGAGGACGAGAGGACGAGGTTGGAGGAGGAGGAAGAAGAGAGGAGGACGAGAGGACGAGGTTGGAGGAGGAGGAAGAAGAGAGGAGGACGAGAGGACGAGGTTGGAGGAGGAGGAAGAAGAGAGGAGGATGAGAGGACGAGGTTGGAGGAGGAGGAAGAAGAGAGGAGGACGAGAGGACTAGGTTGGAGGAGGAGGAGGAAGAGAGGAAGACGAGAGGACTAGGATGGAGGAGGAGGAGGAGGAAGACAGGAAGACGAGAGGACTAGGATGGAGGAGGAGGAGGAAGACGAGAGGACTAGGATGGAGGAGGAGGAGGAGGAAGAGAGGAGGAAGAGAGGACTAGGTTGGAGGAGGAGGAGGAGGAAGAGAGGAGGATGAGAGGACTAGATTAGAGGAGGAGGAAGAGGAAGAAGAGAGGAGGACGAGAGGACGGGGTTGGAGGAGGAGGAAGAAGAGAGGAGGACGAGAGGACAAGGTTGGAGGAGGAGGAAGAAGAGAGGAGGACGAGAGGACAAGGTTGGAGGAGGAGGAAGAGAGGAGGACGAGAGGACGAGGTTGGAGGAGGAGGAAGAAGAGAGGAGGACGAGAGGACAAGGTTGGAGGAGGAGGAAGAAGAGAGGAGGACGAGAGGACTAGGATGGAGGAGGAGGAAGAGAGGAGGACGAGAGGACTAGTATATATATATAGGACGAGTATATCTGTCTGTCTGATAGTATAATGGACCTGTGTGGAGGTAGACAGCAGTATATCTGTCTGTCTGATAGTATAATGGACCTGTGTGGAGGTAGACAGCAGTATATCTGTCTGTCTGATAGTATAATGGACCTGTGTGGAGGTAGACAGCAGTATATCTGTCTGTCTGATAGTATAATGGACCTGTGTGGAGGTAGACAGCAGTATATCTGTCTGTCTGATAGTATAGTGGACCTGTGTGGAGGTAGACAGCAGTATATCTGTCTGTCTGATAGTATAATGGACCTGTGTGGAGGTAGACAGCAGTATATCTGTCTGTCTGATAGTATAATGGACCTGTGTGGAGGTAGACAGCAGTATATCTGTCTGTCTGATAGTATAATGGACCTGTGTGGAGGTAGACAGCAGTATATCTGTCTGTCTGATAGTATAATGGACCTGTGTGGAGGTAGACAGCAGTATATCTGTCTGTCTGTCTGATAGTATAATGGACCTGTGTGGAGGTAGACAGCAGTATATCTGTCTGTCTGATAGTATAATGGACCTGTGTGGAGGTAGACAGCAGTATATCTGTCTGTCTGATAGTATAATGGACCTGTGTGGAGGTAGACAGCAGTATATCTGTCTGTCTGATAGTATAATGGACCTGTGTGGAGGTAGACAGCAGTATATCTGTCTGTCTGTCTGATAGTATAATGGACCTGTGTGGAGGTAGACAGCAGTATATCTGTCTAGCTGAATAAGGACCCCCTACTACACACAGCTGGATAAGGACCCCTACTACACACAGCTGGATAAGGACCCCCTACTACACACAGCTGGATAAGGACCCTACTACACACAGCTGAATAAGGACCCCTACTACACACAGCTGGATAAGGACCCTACTACACACAGCTGGATAAGACCCCTACTACACACAGCTGGATAAGGACCCCTACTACACACAGCTGGATAAGGACCCTACTACACACAGCTGGATAAGGACCCTACTACACACAGCTGGATAAGGACCCCTACTACACACAGCTGAATAAGGACCCCCTACTACACACAGCTGGATAAGACCCTACTACACACAGCTGAATAAGGACCCTACTACACACAGATGGATAAGGACCCTACTACACACAGCTGGATAAGACCCTACTACACACAGCTGAATAAGGACCCCTACTACACACAGCTGAATAAGGACCCTACTACACACAGCTGAATAAGGACCCCCTACTACACACAGCTGGATAAGCACCCTACTACACATAGCTGATTAGCACCCTACTACACACAGCTGGATAAGGACCCCCTACTACACACAGCTGGATAAGGACCCCTACTACACACAGCTGGATAAGGACCCCCTACTACACACAGCTGGATAAGCACCCTACTACACACAGCTGAATAACACCCTACTACACACAGCTGAATAAGGACCCCTACTACACACAGCTGGATAAGCCCCTACTACACACAGCTGGATAAGGACCCCTACTACACACAGCTGGATAAGGACCCCCTACTACACACAGCTGGATAAGGACCCCTACTACACACAGCTGAATAAGGACCCCTACTACACACAGCTGGATAAGGACCCCTACTACACACAGCTGGATAAGGACCCCTACTACACACAGCTGGATAACACCCTACTACACACAGCTGAATAACACCCTACTACACACAGCTGAATAAGGGAAGAGGGAGTGAGACAGAGCAAGTCCAACGCCAGACTAACATGTGAAGAGGGAGTGAGACAGAGCAAGTCCAACGCCAGACTAATGTGTGAAGAGGGAGTGAGACAGAGCAAGTCCAACGCCAGACTAACGTGTGAAGAGGGAGTGAGATAGACAAGTCCAACGCCAGACTAACGTGTGAAGAGATGAGAGGAAGAGATGGATAGGGGATGGAGAGGGAGGGAGGAAGAGATGGATAGGGGATGGAGAGGGAGAGAGGAAGAGATGGATAGGGGATGGAGAGGGAGAGAGGAAGAGATGGATAGGGGATGGAGGGAGGAAGAGATGGATAGGGGATGGAGAGGGAGAGAGGAAGAGATGGATAGGGGATGGAGAGGGAGGGAGGAAGAGATGGATAGGGGATGGAGAGGGAGGGAGGAAGAGCTGCAGCTACAGCTAGCTAATGGAGCAGGGATGCCAGACTCTGATACAGCTAGCTAATAGAGCAGGGATGCCAGACTGAAACAGCTAGCTAATAGAGCAGGGATGCCAGACTGAAACAGCTAGCTAATAGAGCAGGGATGCCAGACTGAAACAGCTAGCTAATAGAGCAGGGATGCCAGACTGAAACAGCTAGCTAATAGAGCAGGGATGCCAGACTGAAACAGCTAGCTAATAGAACAGGGATGCCAGACTGAAACAGCTAGCTAATAGAGCAGGGATGCCAGACTGATACAGCTAGCTAATAGAACAGGGATGCCAGACTGACAATAGAGCAGGGATGCCAGACTCTGATACAGCTAGCTAATAGAGCAGGGATGCCAGACTGATACAGCTAGCTAATAGAGCAGAGATGCCAGACTCTGATACAGCTAGCTAATAGAGCAGTGATGCCAGACTATTACAGCTAGCTAATAGAGCAGGGATGCCAGACTGATACAGCTAGCTAATAGAGCAGGGATGCAAGACTCTGATACAGTTACCTAATAGAACAGGGATGCCAGACTGATACAGCTAGCTAATAGAGCAGGGATGCCAGACTCTGATACAACTAGCTAATAGAGCAGGGATGCCAGACTGAAACAGCTAGCTAATAGAACAGGGATGCCAGACTGAAACAGCTAGCTAATAGAGCAGGGATGCCAGACTGATACAGCTAGCTAATAGAACAGGGATGCCAGACTGATACAGCTAGCTAATAGAGCAGGGATGCCAGACTCTGATACAGCTAGCTAATAGAGCAGGGATGCCAGACTGATACAGCTAGCTAATAGAGCAGGGATGCCAGACTGATACAGCTAGCTAATAGAGCAGGGATGCCAGACTCTGATACAGCTAGCTAATAGAGCAGGGATGCCAGACTCTGATACAGCTAGCTAATAGAGCAGGGATGCCAGACTCTGGTACAGCTAGCTAATAGACCAGGGATGCCAGACTCTGATACAGCTAGCTAATAGAGCAGGGATGCCAGACTCTGATACAGCTAGCTAATAGAGCAGGGATGCCAGACTCTGATACAGCTAGCTAATAGAGCAGGGATGCCAGACTCTGATACAGCTAGCTAATAGAGCAGGGATGCCAGACTGATACAGCTAGCTAATAGAGCAGGGATACCAGACTCTGATACAACTAGCTAATGGAGCAGGGATGCCAGACTGATACAGCTAGCTAATAGAGCAGGGATGCCAGACTGATACAGCTAGCTAATAGAGCAGGGATGCCAGACTGATACAGCTAGCTAATAGAGCAGGGATGCCAGACTCTGATACAGCTAGCTAATAGAGCAGGGATGCCAGACTCTGATACAGCTAGCTAATAGAGCAGGGATGCCAGACTGATACAGCTAACTAATAGAGCAGAGATGCCAGAGTCTGATACAGCTAGCTAATAGAGCAGAGATGCCAGACTGAAACAGCCAGCTAATAGAGCAGAGATGCCAGACTGATGCAGCTAGCTAATAGAACAGGGATGCCAGACTGATACAGCTAGCTAATAGAGCAGGGATGCCAGACTGATACAGCTAGCTAATAGAACAGGGATGCCAAACTGATACAGCTAGCTAATAGAGCAGTGATGCCAGACTATTACAGCTAGCTAATAGAGCAGGGATGCCAGACTGATACAGCTAGCTAATAGAGCAGGGATGCCAGACTCTGATACAGTTACCTAATAGAACAGGGATGCCAGACTGATACAGCTAGCTAATAGAGCAGGGATGCCAGACTCTGATACAACTAGCTAATAGAGCAGGGATGCCAGACTCTGATACAACTAGCTAATAGAGCAGGGATGCCAGACTGAAACAGCTAGCTAATAGAACAGGGATGCCAGACTGAAACAGCTAGCTAATAGAGCAGGGATGCCAGACTGATACAGCTAGCTAATAGAGCAGGGATGCCAGACTCTGGTACAGCTAGCTAATAGACCAGGGATGCCAGACTCTGATACAGCTAGCTAATAGAGCAGGGATGCCAGACTCTGATACAGCTAGCTAATAGAGCAGGGATGCCAGACTCTGATACAGCTAGCTAATAGAGCAGGGATGCCAGACTCGGATACAGCTAGCTAATAGAGCAGGGATGCCAGACTGATACAGCTAGCTAATAGAGCAGGGATACCAGACTCTGATACAACTAGCTAATGGAGCAGGGATGCCAGACTGATACAGCTAGCTAATAGAGCAGGGATGCCAGACTGATACAGCTAGCTAATAGAGCAGGGATGCCAGACTGATACAGCTAGCTAATAGAGCAGGGATGCCAGACTCTGATACAGCTAGCTAATAGAGCAGGGATGCCAGACTCTGATACAGCTAGCTAATAGAGCAGGGATGCCAGACTGATACAGCTAACTAATAGGGCAGAGATGCCAGAGTCTGATACAGCTAGCTAATAGAGCAGAGATGCCAGACTGAAACAGCCAGCTAATAGAGCAGAGATGCCAGACTGATACAGCTAGCTAATAGAGCAGGGATGCCAGACTGAAACAGCTAGCTAATAGAGCAGGGATGCCAGACTGAAACAGCTAGCTAATAGAGCAGGGATGCCAGACTGAAACAGCTAGCTAATAGAGCAGGGATGCCAGACTGAAACAGCTAGCTAATAGAGCAGGGATGCCAGACTGAAACAGCTAGCTAATAGAACAGGGATGCCAGACTGAAACAGCTAGCTAATAGAGCAGGGATGCCAGACTGATACAGCTAGCTAATAGAACAGGGATGCCAGACTGACAATAGAGCAGGGATGCCAGACTCTGATACAGCTAGCTAATAGAGCAGGGATGCCAGACTGATACAGCTAGCTAATAGAGCAGAGATGCCAGACTCTGATACAGCTAGCTAATAGAGCAGTGATGCCAGACTATTACAGCTAGCTAATAGAGCAGGGATGCCAGACTGATACAGCTAGCTAATAGAGCAGGGATGCAAGACTCTGATACAGTTACCTAATAGAACAGGGATGCCAGACTGATACAGCTAGCTAATAGAGCAGGGATGCCAGACTCTGATACAACTAGCTAATAGAGCAGGGATGCCAGACTCTGATACAACTAGCTAATAGAGCAGGGATGCCAGACTGAAACAGCTAGCTAATAGAACAGGGATGCCAGACTGAAACAGCTAGCTAATAGAGCAGGGATGCCAGACTGATACAGCTAGCTAATAGAACAGGGATGCCAGACTGATACAGCTAGCTAATAGAGCAGGGATGCCAGACTGATACAGCTAGCTAATAGAGCAGGGATGCCAGACTCTGATACAGCTAGCTAATAGAGCAGGGATGCCAGACTCTGATACAGCTAGCTAATAGAGCAGGGATGCCAGACTGATACAGCTAACTAATAGAGCAGAGATGCCAGACTGATACAGCTAGCTAATAGAACAGAGATGCCAGACTGATACAGCTAGCTAATAGAACAGAGATGCCAGACTGATACAGCTAGCTAACAGAGCAGAGATGCCAGACTGAAACAGCTAGCTAATAGAACAGGGATGCCAGACTGATACAGCTAGCTAACAGAGCAGAGATGCCAGACTGATACAGCTAGCTAACAGAGCAGAGATGCCAGACTGATACAGCTAGCTAATAGAACAGAGATGCCAGACTGATACAGCTAGCTAACAGAGCAGAGATGCCAGACTGATACAGCTAGCTAACAGAGTAGAGATGCCAGACTGATACAGCTAGCTAACAGAGCAGAGATGCCAGACTGATACAGCTAGCTAACAAAGCAGAGATGCCAGACTGATACAGCTAGCTAATAGAACAGAGATGCCAGACTGATACAGCTAGCTAATAGAGCAGGGATGCCAGACTGATACAGCTAGCTAATAGAGCAGGGATGCCAGACTGATACAGCTAGCTAATAGAGCAGGGATGCCAGACTCTGATACAGCTAGCTAATAGAGCAGGGATGCCAGACTCTGATACAGCTAGCTAATAGAGCAGGGATGCCAGACTGATACAGCTAACTAATAGGGCAGAGATGCCAGAGTCTGATACAGCTAGCTAATAGAGCAGAGATGCCAGACTGAAACAGCCAGCTAATAGAGCAGAGATGCCAGACTGATACAGCTAGCTAATAGAACAGGGATGCCAGACTGATACAGCTAGCTAATAGAGCAGGGATGCCAGACTGATACAGCTAGCTAATAGAACAGGGATGCCAGACTGATACAGCTAGCTAATAGAACAGGGATGCCAGACTGATACAGCTAGCTAACAGAGCAGAGATGCCAGACTGATACAGCTAGCTAACAGAGCAGAGATGCCAGACTGATACAGCTAGCTAATAGAACAGAGATGCCAGACTGATACAGCTAGCTAACAGAGCAGAGATGCCAGACTGAAACAGCTAGCTAATAGAACAGGGATGCCAGACTGATACAGCTAGCTAACAGAGCAGAGATGCCAGACTGATACAGCTAGCTAACAGAGCAGAGATGCCAGACTGATACAGCTAGCTAACAGAGCAGAGATGCCAGACTGATACAGCTAGCTAACAGAGCAGAGATGCCAGACTGATACAGCTAGCTAACAAAGCAGAGATGCCAGACTGATACAGCTAGCTAATAGAACAGAGATGCCAGACTGATACAGCTAGCTAACAGAGCAGAGATGCCAGACTGATGGAGCTAGCTAATAGAACAGGGATGCCAGACTGATACAGCTAGCTAACAGAGCAGAGATGCCAGACTGATACAGCTAGCTAATAGAACAGGGATGCCAGACTGATACAGCTAGCTAACAGAGCAGAGATGCCAGACTGATACAGCTAGCTAATAGAACAGAGATGCCAGACTGATACAGCTAGCTAACAGAGCAGAGATGCCAGACTGATACAGCTAGTTAACAGAGCAGAGATGCCAGACTGATACAGCTAGCTAATAGAACAGGGATGCCAGACTGATACAGCTAGCTAACAGAGCAGAGATGCCAGACTGATACAGCTAGCTAATAGAACAGAGATGCCAGACTGATACAGCTAGCTAACAGAGCAGAGATGCCAGACTGATGGAGCTAGCTAATAGAACAGGGATGCCAGACTGATACAGCTAGCTAACAGAGCAGAGATGCCAGACTCCGATGTTCTGCAGATGTATCTGACTGCTGTCTGTTCCTATCCACCTCAAAGGACCACGACAAAGAACGAACTGTTGGAGGGCAGGCAGCTAGATCTTAATGTCTAACTGTTGGATAGAAGGCAGCTAGATCTTAATGTCTAACTGTTGGATAGAAGGCAGCTAGATCTTAATGTCTAACTGTTGGATAGAAGGCAGCTAGATCTTAATGTCTAACTGTTGGATAGAAGGCAGCTAGATCTTAATGTCTAACTGTTGGATAGAAGGCAGCTAGATCTTAATGTCTAACTGTTGGATAGAAGGCAGCTAGATCTTAATGTCTAACTGTTGGATAGAAGGCAGCTAGATCTTAATGTCTAACTGTTGGATAGAAGGCAGCTAGATCTTAATGTCTAACTGTTGGATAGAAGGCAGCCTGATCTTAATGTCTAACTGTTGGAGGGCAGGCAGCTAGATCTTAATGACTAACTGTTGGATAGAAGGCAGCTAGATCTTAATGTCTAACTGTTGGATAGAAGGCAGCTAGATCTTAATGTCTAACTGTTGGAGGGCAGGCAGCTAGATCTTAATGTCTAACTGTTGGATAGAAGGCAGCTAGATCTTAATGTCTAACTGTTGGATAGAAGGCAGCTAGATCTTAATGACTAACTGTTGGATAGAAGGCAGCTAGATCTTAATGTCTAACTGTTGGATAGAAGGCAGCTAGATCTTAATGTCTAACTGTTGGAGGGCAGGCAGCTAGATCTTAATGTCTAACTGTTGGATAGAAGGCAGCTAGATCTTAATGTCTAACTGTTGGATAGAAGGCAGCTAGATCTTAATGTCTAACTGTTGGATAGAAGGCAGCTAGATCTTAATGTCTAACTGTTGGATAGAAGGCAGCTAGATCTTAATGTCTAACTGTTGGATAGAAGGCAGCTAGATCTTAATGTCTAACTGTTGGATAGAAGGCAGCTAGATCTTAATGTCTAACTGTTGGATAGAAGGCAGCTAGATCTTAATGTCTAACTGTTGGATAGAAGGCAGCTAGATCTTAATGTCTAACTGTTGGAGGGCAGGCAGCTAGATCTTAATGTCTAACTGTTGGATAGAAGGCAGCTAGATCTTAATGTCTAACTGTTGGATAGAAGGCAGCTAGATCTTAATGTCTAACTGTTGGATAGAAGGCAGCTAGATCTTAATGTCTAACTGTTGGATAGAAGGCAGCTAGATCTTAATGTCTAACTGTTGGAGGGCAGGCAGCTAGATCTTAATGTCTAACTGTTGGATAGAAGGCAGCTAGATCTTAATGTCTAACTGTTGGATAGAAGGCAGCTAGATCTTAATGTCTAACTGTTGGATAGAAGGCAGCTAGATCTTAATGTCTAACTGTTGGATAGAAGGCAGCTAGATCTTAATGACTAACTGTTGGATAGAAGGCAGCTAGATCTTAATGACTAACTGTTGGATAGAAGGCAGCTAGATCTTAATGTCTAACTGTTGGATAGAAGGCAGCTAGATCTTAATGTCTAACTGTTGGATAGAAGGCAGCTAGATCTTAATGTCTAACTGTTGGATAGAAGGCAGCTAGATCTTAATGTCTAACTGTTGGATAGAAGGCAGCTAGATCTTAATGTCTAACTGTTGGATAGAAGGCAGCTAGATCTTAATGTCTAACTGTTGGATAGAAGGCAGCTAGATCTTAATGTCTAACTGTTGGATAGAAGGCAGCTAGATCTTAATGTCTAACTGTTGGAGGGCAGGCAGCTAGATCTTAATGTCTAACTGTTGGATAGAAGGCAGCTAGATCTTAATGTCTAACTGTTGGATAGAAGGCAGCTAGATCTTAATGTCTAACTGTTGGATAGAAGGCAGCTAGATCTTAATGACTAACTGTTGGATAGAAGGCAGCTAGATCTTAATGTCTAACTGTTGGATAGAAGGCAGCTAGATCTTAATGTCTAACTGTTGGAGGGCAGGCAGCTAGATCTTAATGTCTAACTGTTGGATAGAAGGCAGCTAGATCTTAATGTCTAACTGTTGGATAGAAGGCAGCTAGATCTTAATGTCTAACTGTTGGATAGAAGGCAGCTAGATCTTAATGTCTAACTGTTGGATAGAAGGCAGCTAGATCTTAATGTGTAACTGTTGGATAGAAGGCAGCTAGATCTTAATGTGTAACTGTTGGATAGAAGGCAGCTAGATCTTAATGTCTAACTGTTGGATAGAAGGCAGCTAGATCTTAATGTCTAACTGTTGGAGGGCAGGCAGCTAGATCTTAATGTCTAACTGTTGGATAGAAGGCAGCTAGATCTTAATGTCTAACTGTTGGATAGAAGGCAGCTAGATCTTAATGTCTAACTGTTGGATAGAAGGCAGCTAGATCTTAATGTCTAACTGTTGGATAGAAGGCAGCTAGATCTTAATGTCTAACTGTTGGAGGGCAGGCAGCTAGATCTTAATGTCTAACTGTTGGATAGAAGGCAGCTAGATCTTAATGTCTAACTGTTGGATAGAAGGCAGCTAGATCTTAATGTCTAACTGTTGGATAGAAGGCAGCTAGATCTTAATGTCTAACTGTTGGATAGAAGGCAGCTAGATCTTAATGACTAACTGTTGGATAGAAGGCAGCTAGATCTTAATGACTAACTGTTGGATAGAAGGCAGCTAGATCTTAATGTCTAACTGTTGGATAGAAGGCAGCTAGATCTTAATGTCTAACTGTTGGATAGAAGGCAGCTAGATCTTAATGTCTAACTGTTGGATAGAAGGCAGCTAGATCTTAATGTCTAACTGTTGGATAGAAGGCAGCTAGATCTTAATGTCTAACTGTTGGATAGAAGGCAGCTAGATCTTAATGTCTAACTGTTGGATAGAAGGCAGCTAGATCTTAATGTCTAACTGTTGGATAGAAGGCAGCTAGATCTTAATGTCTAACTGTTGGAGGGCAGGCAGCTAGATCTTAATGTCTAACTGTTGGATAGAAGGCAGCTAGATCTTAATGTCTAACTGTTGGATAGAAGGCAGCTAGATCTTAATGTCTAACTGTTGGATAGAAGGCAGCTAGATCTTAATGTCTAACTGTTGGATAGAAGGCAGCTAGATCTTAATGACTAACTGTTGGATAGAAGGCAGCTAGATCTTAATGTCTAACTGTTGGATAGAAGGCAGCTAGATCTTAATGTCTAACTGTTGGAGGGCAGGCAGCTAGATCTTAATGTCTAACTGTTGGATAGAAGGCAGCTAGATCTTAATGTCTAACTGTTGGATAGAAGGCAGCTAGATCTTAATGTCTAACTGTTGGATAGAAGGCAGCTAGATCTTAATGTCTAACTGTTGGATAGAAGGCAGCTAGATCTTAATGTGTAACTGTTGGATAGAAGGCAGCTAGATCTTAATGTCTAACTGTTGGATAGAAGGCAGCTAGATCTTAATGTCTAACTGTTGGATAGAAGGCAGCTAGATCTTAATGTCTAACTGTTGGATAGAAGGCAGCTAGATCTTAATGTCTAACTGTTGGATAGAAGGCAGCTAGATCTTAATGTCTAACTGTTGGATAGAAGGCAGCTAGATCTTAATGTCTAACTGTTGGATAGAAGGCAGCTAGATCTTAATGTCTAACTGTTGGATAGAAGGCAGCTAGATCTTAATGTCTAACTGTTGGATAGAAGGCAGCTAGATCTTAATGTCTAACTGTTGGAGGGCAGGCAGCTAGATCTTAATGACTAACTGTTGGATAGAAGGCAGCTAGATCTTAATGTCTAACTGTTGGATAGAAGGCAGCTAGATCTTAATGTCTAACTGTTGGATAGAAGGCAGCTAGATCTTAATGTCTAACTGTTGGATAGAAGGCAGCTAGATCTTAATGTCTAACTGTTGGATAGAAGGCAGCTAGATCTTAATGTCTAACTGTTGGATAGAAGGCAGCTAGATCTTAATGTCTAACTGTTGGATAGAAGGCAGCTAGATCTTAATGTCTAACTGTTGGATAGAAGGCAGCTAGATCTTAATGTCTAACTGTTGGATAGAAGGCAGCTAGATCTTAATGACTAACTGTTGGATAGAAGGCAGCTAGATCTTAATGTCTAACTGTTGGATAGAAGGCAGCTAGATCTTAATGTCTAACTGTTGGATAGAAGGCAGCTAGATCTTAATGTCTAACTGTTGGATAGAAGGCAGCTAGATCTTAATGTCTAACTGTTGGATAGAAGGCAGCTAGATCTTAATGTCTAACTGTTGGATAGAAGGCAAGCCTGATCTTAAAGTCAGTTAGTTATGATTCACATGGTGTTGACTAAATCATATAGCTGTAAAATCTCCATCACGTTCCCTTCACTAATCACTGTAAACTAAATCATATAGCTGTAAAATCTCCATCACGTTCCCTTCACTAATCACTGTAAACTAAATCATATAGCTGTAAAATCGTCATCACTTTCCCTTCACTAATCACTGTAAACTAAATCTATCTTTATCCAGCCAATAACCAAACAGAGAGGAGAGGAGATCTATCTTTATCCAGCCAATAACCAAACAGAGAGGAGATGAGATCTATCTTTATCCAGCCAATAACCAAACAGAGAGGAGAGGAGATCTATCTCTATCCAGCCAATAACCAAACAGAGAGGAGATCTATCTTTATCCTGCCAATAACCAAACAGAGAGGAGAGGAGATCTATCTTTATCCAGCCAATAACCAAACAGAGAGGAGAGGAGAGGAGATATATCTCTATCCAGCCAATAACCAAACAGAGAGGAGAGGAGATCTATCTTTATCCAGCCAATAACCAAACAGAGAGGAGATGAGATCTATCTTTATCCAGCCAATAACCAAACAGAGAGGAGAGGAGAGGAGATCTATCTCTATCCAGCCAATAACCAAACAGAGAGGAGATCTATCTTTATCCTGCCAATAACCAAACAGAGAGGAGAGGAGATCTATCTTTATCCAGCCAATAACCAAACAGAGAGGAGAGGAGAGGAGATATATCTCTATCCAGCCAATAACCAAACAGAGAGGAGAGGAGATCTATCTTTATCCAGCCAATAACCAAACAGAGAGGAGATGAGATCTATCTTTATCCAGCCAATAACCAAACAGAGAGGAGAGGAGATCTATCTCTATCCAGCCAATAACCAAACAGAGAGGAGATCTATCTTTATCCTGCCAATAACCAAACAGAGAGGAGAGGAGATCTATCTTTATCCAGCCAATAACCAAACAGAGAGGAGAGGAGGATGTCCTACACAGCCTGTTTGTGTCCCAAATGGCACCCTATTCCCTATAGAGTGCACTACTTTAGACCAGGGCCCCATAGAACCCTATTCCCTATATAGTGCACTACTTTAATCCAGGGCCCCATAGAACCCTATTCCCTATATAGTGCACTACTTTAAACCAAGGCCCTGTAGAACCCTATTCCCTACATAGTGCACCATGGGCCCTGGTCAAAAGTAGTGCACTATGTAGGAAATATGGTGCAAATTGGGACGCACCCCGTGACTCCACAGCAATAACACAACGGTGCCTAGGTATCTACTGCATAGCATGACACAACATCACCATAATATACAGCTGCTGTTATTACTGGGTCCTCAACCCAGCCTCTCATCCCTGGCTCAGAACAGCCCAAACCAAAACACCTTGAAGGAGATTGTGACGAGCCAAGGTTTGATTCTTACCAACAGAATAGCATACACGAAATAGAAGCCCTACTGTCCTAAAAATGCCAGGAGACTTCAAATAAACAGTCGCATCTGGGCCACAAGGAGGTAGTGTGACGAAGAGTGGGTGTTTTAAAACATATATATATTTAACCAGTCCAATAGTAACGTTTACATGTCATCCCTACTGCTCCAGTATTCAGCCACGAGCTGATTTCCCATGAGACAGACTGAGACAGAAGACATGATCTAGATTTGTAACAAATATCACAACCGCTTGTGGAACACAGAACACTCCCTCGCTCCTCGTCCTGCCCTAGAAAGTTTCAGAACGACAGGACCAGTGTGGCCTCTGGCTGCTACCCGGGCCTAGTTACTGTTGACCTGGCTTCTGGCTGGCCCCTGTGTGGCCTCTGGCTGGCCCCTGTGTGGCCTCTGGCTGGCCCCTGTGTGGCCTCTGGCTGGCCCCTGTGTGGCCTCTGGCTGGCCCCTGAGTGGCCTCTGGCTGGCCCCTGTGTGGCCTCTGGCTGGCCCCTGAGTGGCCTCTGGCTGGCCCCTGAGTGGCCTCTGGCTGGCCCCTGTGTGGCCTCTTGCTGGCCCCTGTGTGGCCTCTGGCTGACCCCTGAGTGGCCTCTGGCTGGCCCCTGTGTGGCCCCTGTGTGGCCCCTGTGTGGCCTCTGGCTGGCCCCTGTGTGGCCTCTGGCTGGCCCCTGTGTGGCCTCTGGCTGGCCTCTGGCTGGCCCCTGGCTGGCCTCTGGCTGGCCTCTGGCTGGCCTCTGGCCGACCCCTGAGTGGCCTCTGGCTGGCCCCTGTGTGGGCTCTGGCTGGCCCCTGTGTGGGCTCTGGCTGGCCCCTGTGTGGGCTCTGGCTGGCCCCTGTGTGGGCTCTGGCTGGCCTCTGGCTGGCCCCTGGCTGGCCTCTGGCTGGCCTCTGGCTGGCCTCTGGCCGACCCCTGAGTGGCCTCTGGCTGGCCCCTGTGTGGGCTCTGGCTGGCCCCTGTGTGGGCTCTGGCTGGCCCCTGTGTGGGCTCTGGCTGGCCCCTGTGTGGGCTCTGGCTGGCCCCTGTGTGGGCTCTGGCTGGCCCCTGTGTGGCCTCTGGCTGGCCCCTGTGTGGGCTCTGGCTGGCCCCTGTGTGGCCTCTGGCTGGCCCCTGTGTGGGCTCTGCCTGACCTCTGGCTGGCCCCTGTGTGGGCTCTGGCTGGCCCCTGAGTGCCTCTGGCTGGCCCCTCAGTGCACTCTGGTCACCGGGCTTTTGTAGGAGGTCAGGTGGGAAAAAGCTATTTAGAGTGTAAAAATTCCACAAGTATCTATCTGACTCACACTGCAAACTGCGATTCACGGTAAGGTTATATTCGGCACGTGAGAAATACATTTAAATGGTATTTTATTTAACTTTAATCACACTGCTAAAGGACACAGGAATCTAGCTAATCCTTATCCTAATCCTACTCAGACTGCTAACAGACACGCGTATCTAGCCAATCCTAATCCTACTCAGACTGCTAACAGACACAGGCATCTATTTAATCCTAACCATACTGCTAACAGAAACAGGTATCTAGCTAATCCTAACCATACTGTTAACAGACACAGGTATCTAGCCAATCCTAATCACACTGCTAACAGACACAGGTATCTAGCTAATCCTAACCATACTGTTAACAGACACAGGTATCTAGCCAATCCTAATCACACTGCTAACAGACACAGGTATCTAGCTAATCCTAATCACACTGCTAACAGACACAGGTATCTAGCTAATCCTAATCCTAGCCATACTGCTAACAGAAACAGGTATCTAGCTAATCCTAATCACACTGCTAACAGACACAGGTATCTAGCTAATCCTAATCCTAATCACACTGCTAACAGAAACAGGTATCTAGCTAATCCTACTCACACTGCTAACAGACACAGGTATCTAGCTAATCCTAATCACACTGCTAACAGACACAGGTATCTAGCTAATCCTAATCACACTGCTAACAGACACAGGTATCTAGCTAATCCTAATCATACTGCTAACAGAAACAGGTATCTAGCTAATCCTAATCACACTGCTAACAGACACAGGTATCTAGCTAATCCTAATCCTAACCATACTGTTAACAGACACAGGTATCTAGCTAATCCTAATCCTAATCACACTGCTAACAGACACAGGTATCTAGCTAATCCTAATCACACTGCTAACAGACACAGGTATCTAGCTAATCCTAATCCTAGCCATACTGCTAACAGAAACAGGTATCTAGCTAATCCTAATCACACTGCTAACAGACACAGGTATCTAGCTAATCCTAATCCTAATCACACTGCTAACAGAAACAGGTATCTAGCTAATCCTACTCACACTGCTAACAGACACAGGTATCTAGCTAATCCTAATCACACTGCTAACAGACACAGGTATCTAGCTAATCCTAATCACACTGCTAACAGACACAGGTATCTAGCTAATCCTAATCATACTGCTAACAGAAACAGGTATCTAGCTAATCCTAATCACACTGCTAACAGACACAGGTATCTAGCTAATCCTAATCCTAACCATACTGTTAACAGACACAGGTATCTAGCTAATCCTAATCCTAATCACACTGCTAACAGACACAGGTATCTAGCTAATCCTAATCATACTGCTAACAGACACAGGTATCTAGCTAATCCTAACCATACTGCTAACAGACACAGGTATCTAGCTAATCCTACTCACACTGCTAACAGAAACAGGAATTTAGCTAATCCTAATCACACTGCTAACAGACACAGGTATCTAGCTAATCCTAATCATACTGCTAACAGACACAGGTATCTAGCTAATCCTAATCACACTGCTAACAGACAGGTATCTAGCTAATCCTAATCAAATAGTTACACATAGTATACTACAGTATAATGTGTGGTATACTCAGGGTAAACTACAGTATAATATGTGGTATACTCAGGGTATAAACAGTATAATATGTGGTATACTCAGGGTAGACTACAGTATAATGTGTGGTTAACTCAGGGTATAAACAGTATAATGTGTTATACTCAGGGTAAATTACAGTATAATGTGTGGTATACTCAGGGTATAAACAGTATAATGTGTGGTATACTCAGGGTAAATTACAGTATAATGTGTGGTATACTCAGGGTATAAACAGTATAATGTGTGGTATACTCAGGGTAAACTACAGTATAATGTGTGGTATACTCAGGGTATAAACAGTATAATATGTGGTTAACTCAGGGTAGACTACAGTATAATGTGTGGTATACTCAGGGTAGACCACAGTATAATGTGTGGTATACTCAGGGTAAATTACAGTATAATGTGTGGTATACTCAGGGTAGACTACAGTATAATGTGTGGTATACTCAGGGTAGACTACAGTATAATGTGTGGTATACTCAGGGTAAACTACAGTATAATGTGTGGTATACTCAGGGTATAAACAGTATAATATGTGGTTAACTCAGGGTATAAACAGTATAATGTGTGGTTAACTCAGGGTAGACTACAGTATAATGTGTGGTTAACTCAGGGTAGACTACAGTATAATGTGTGGTATACTCCGGGTAGACTACAGTATAATGTGTGGTATACTCAGGGTAGACTACAGTATAATGTGTGGTATACTCAGGGTAGACTACAGTATAATGTGTGGTATACTCAGGGTAAACTACAGTATAATGTGTGGTATACTCAGGGTATAAACAGTATAATGTGTGGTATACTCAGGGTAAATTACAGTATAATGTGTGGTTAACTCAGGGTATAAACAGTATAATGTGTGGTATACTCAGGGTAAATTACAGTATAATGTGTGGTATACTCAGGGTATAAACAGTATAATGTGTGGTATACTCAGGGTAAATTACAGTATAATGTGTGGTTAACTCAGGGTATAAACAGTATAATGTGTGGTATACTCAGGGTAAATTACAGTATAATGTGTGGTATACTCAGGGTATAAACAGTATAATGTGTGGTATACTCAGGGTAAATTACAGTATAATGTGTGGTATACTCAGGGTAGACTACAGTATAATGTGTGGTATACTCAGGGTAGACTACAGTATAATGTGTGGTATACTCAGGGTAAACTACAGTATAATGTGTGGTATACTCAGGGTAGACTACAGTATAATGTGTGGTATACTCAGGGTAAACTACAGTATAATGTGTGGTATACTCAGGGTAAACTACAGTATAATGTGTGGTATACTCAGGGTAAACTACAGTATAATGTGTGGTATACTCAGGGTAGACTACAGTATAATATGTGGTTAACTCAGTGTAGACTACAGTATATTGTGTGGTATACTCAGGGTAGACTACAGTATAATGTGTGGTATACTCAGGGTAGACTACAGTATAATGTGTGGTATACTCAGGGTAAACTACAGTATAATGTGTGGTATACTCAGAGTAGACTACAGTATAATGTGTGGTATACTCAGGGTAAACTACAGTATAATGTGTGGTATACTCAGGGTAAACTACAGTATAATGTGTGGTATACTCAGGGTAAACTACAGTATAATGTGTGGTATACTCAGGGTAGACTACAGTATAATGTGTGGTATACTCAGGGTATAAACAGTATAATGTGTGGTATACTCAGGGTAGACTACAGTATAATGTGTGGTATACTCAGGGTAGACTACAGTATAATGTGTGGTATACTCAGGGTAGACTACAGTATATTGTGTGGTATACTCAGGGTAGACTACAGTATAATGTGTGGTATACTCAGGGTATAAACAGTATAATGT